>NC_088303.1:31506583-31680092 GCF_032854445.1 Liolophura sinensis
GATCCCATCTTGTCGACCGCGGACCCCTGGTCGGGTGACATATGCCAGTAAGACCTGCCGGGGCTATGTATTGACAAGCCGTGCAATTAAAACATGGCCGACTCCATGCATTATATTCTATTTTTTAAGAGAGTCTTCTGTATTCTGCTCCCTGTAAAATCAGTCATACTCGCTAGCAAAACTTCCTTAGTCAGTGTCACGTAACAACCCAAGCTCTACACAATGTTGTGTTGGACGTCCATATTATTATAAAGAAATTGCAGATCTAAATCTACCCACTGTGTGCTTTTCCAGAACCCATCCCGTGAGATTCTACCGTAGATGACGCAAACGCGCTTCCGTCTAGCTTGTTTGCCGGACACGAACTGGACATCCATCGAAATATGATGGTACCTGTGAAGAATATGGCGCGGTTTCGCAGTCCCCAGACTATAAAATTTTTAGCCAGTTCGAGCGATACCGGCAGCGATACCGATTGCGATACGAGGATCCATGTACTCGGGAGCAGCGTATTGTGAGTTGCAGTCACGAGAACACTCTGTCACTCAACACCGGTGAAACTATTAACAATCAAGGTTTTATGTAAAAAAGTATCACCGACAAAAATAAATAAGGCTTGAATTATATTGAATGGAAACAGAGATTGGTAACACATTGAGATGCAAATTTAAAGTTTGTCTGTAGCCTGGTGGCCGTTGTAAGGCAAAGACAAGCGGCTGCCTATAGTTATGTCACACCTTGCTATTTTAGACAAGCAAGTAGCTCTACATTCTCGCAGTGAAAATTTGGACATCCTTCCTCTTTCGTGGGGGGGGGAGGGGGCATATTATAAGGCTCGTCTTTCGGCCTTGTCTGTCAGAAGGTATAGCTATCGAGCCCCTCGTAATCAAAAGGTGTTTTCATGAGATCTGGTCCATATTTTCTCAGCCTGTGGCATTTTCACACCATGTATGTAACGTTACAATTGTGTTGCTACAGTCGCAAGTTACACTTGCAATGGACATGGAATAATCTCGAAATTAGCTGTGAAAGTATAGCGATTGTCTCTTATTGTCTGTGTTGTACACATACAGAGGGCATCAGCTGCCTGCAGCGAATGTCCTCACCGTGACGTCACAAGGTCAGTAGTGGCTCGATCGCAGAGAAGTCGATTTTCTGATGTGTGCTCACCAAATTCTACCGTTCTTCTCCCGTTTTGGACGTTTTAAACGATCGGAATCGATTCAAGGAACATCAATCCATCCACAGGTTGGTGCCAGACCGGAAAGGTAGCCAGCATTAGCTGGACTTGATCTCACTGCGATTGCATTGTGAGTCATTGTGCTGTGCTAACACGCTAACCCTTCCATACGGTATATGTTTTCCAATGGAGAAACATGTGGGCTTTTAAGCTATCTCATGTAAAGTTTGAAGTTGTAATGCTTGCCACATAGCATGTGTAGAACTTGAAGTCAAGTCGGAAAATCCCCTTAGGTACCTCATTCGTATATCGTGGAGGCTGTCTTCTAAAGACAAAAGGCTCACCTGCAGGTCAGAACCTGCAAGAATGTTCAAGAAATGTTGGAATGATCATCATGATGGATATTATACAGGCCATGTATATACACTGCAAAGCATGTGAACTGAATGGCCTCCTACCATCATAAATATTCAAGTAAGCTCAAGCCTTCGATTTTCAGCCCCACACTCAATATTCTTCAGACACGGTTAGTCTCACCGCTTCGTTGAACCCACCAATCCAGTGTGAGGCTAATGTGTCACAAGCTACAAAGACTACAACGCCCTCAGCATGATACACAGTCGATCCTTCTATCTGTAAATTAATTCCACCACAGGAAAGCTGGTTGACAGTACCGATGAAGTCTTCAAAGTAATAAATGCAGGCTATCATCTTTCAGGTGTAAAGTCTTTGCAAGTGCTGTTAGTTGTATACTAGAGAGTTCAGATCTCAGCTGTGGGGGAATGTTTCCAAGGGTAAAGAAGAACATAGAAACTTTAGGTTTTTTATGTGTTTTTATCCTTTTCTCTGACAAGTTACATGTGCACTCACACATTATGTACGGCGATGGAACAAAAATTGTCAATTTCAAGTATCTTGCATACTTTGTGATGTTTTGGAATATTGTCCTTGTGAAAATGAGCCTCTGCCCCGCCAGGTGTCTGTTTCTCCACCAGAACATAGTACTCTGTTCCTGCGACATCTCAACTAGTTTTTGTTGTAGTATCTGGCCCAGTGTGGCATCCACCTCCCTGGGCAGCTGGGATTTTTTTTATGTTTCCAATGTCCTCACACAAGTTGAAAAAATAGGCAGCTATACATGGCTTTCACATCCTAGTTCAATACCTTTTGAGCTTTCTTCTTGGTTTCCCTCTTTCAACCTTCTCTCTCAAACATGGCTTCAGTGAACTTTGCCTGGTTTATGCATATATTGAACTGGGATCTACCTAGGTGAGTGGGGTCTGCTAGCCGTTCAGCTTCCTCAAAGGCCTGACCAATCAGGTGCAGTTTTCCACTCCCTTGGCCGACGTAGAATGTCCATCATTGGTCTGGTACTACGCCATGACACATATCCCTCCAGCTCCCCGCCTCATCTATGTATGTACGGGCAGTTGAAATGTCCATTTCTCATGCCCACCCAGGAATACCCAGTGTGGAACCTGATTACGGATGTAAATTCTCACTGATAATTTGAGGTTTTATGTGTTGTTACAGGTTAAAAAGTATAACTTTTTCCCTGTTTTTAGGTGCCTTCAACATGTCTGAATGATCAATGTGCATGTACTGTGTGGCTTTCTTTTTGTAAGTGGCAAATTCTTATTTGTCCCCTCTATTTCTCTCTTGCAATTGGCAGCAACACTGGCAGCCTGAAACAACAACACAGGTGGTGGGATTCTTTTGCACTGTGAGTTGAAGTAAGCCAACCAACCAATGGCAGCCATGGGGGAGGCAGGGCAGTTGGGGTGGGGGTGGAGTGGGTGTTCTTTTAAAGGGTTTTATCATGTGAATCAGTTTGTAAAAGGGATACTAGTCTCTTCTTCAGCCCTATCCATGGAAACAGCGCCTATGAGCATTTCTATATCAATTTGGATATATGTTTACTTTGATGTTGACCAAAGTGGACTTTTTGTGAAATTTTGAAAATCCGTGTACAACTGTAAGTCAAATTTTGCACAAAGTTGCTAAAAGGCATGTCTTATATTTTGTAAGTGAATTGTCAAATAAATTACCTATCTTTTGATATATATTTTGACACTTTTGACCTGTAACTATTTTCTTAGCACTGCTGTAAGCAAGAAAATGTACTTGAAAATCCATAATTTTCTAAATGTTTGTTATTGGAAAATGTAAAATACTTAATCGTTGAAATTTTTTCATTTTCCTTTCAGATAAACATGCCAGCTTTCCAAGACATTTGACCTGGTTGAGATATTTTGAACGGTATGTGCACTACAGAGCTTTGAACTTCGTGCTTGAGAGCGGATAAACAGACACATTTCCAAGTTAAGGGTACCCCAAGTTAAATTCCTCCTACTCCAAAGTTTTTGCATGTATCAAGCCCTAACTTTGTGTGTGAGGTTGAGAGGTGGTAGGAATTATGTGGTGCAAAAATTATTGATTTTGAAAAAAGCTGTCTGGTGTGATAGGACACAGACCCCCATTACAACTTCCGTTTTTCGGAGGTCCGAATGTAATTTTGTGTATTTGAGGGTATATAGTCTTATTTTGCTGCCAGCCTGCCGGTTTTGGTGTACAGGTGCATGCTTGGTATCAAAATGATGGAAATTGTTTAAGCTTTGGGCAGGTATGAGTTTTAATGATGAAAGTTTGAAATTCTGGGCGAGAGGACACAAGGAGATATGTGGTGATGAGGCCGCGAGTGACGTCCCCTTGGCGTTGTTAGGCACCCCTCCCAGCTGCCGGCATAGAAAGGTTCAGTTTTTGACTGTCAACCTATGTCAAGATTTTAATGGCTTCTATCTCACAGGCTGGGGCAGGTATACACCAAAGCTTACTGGCCACGGAATGTTTGGGGCTGAGCGCTAAACGTTAACATTGTCGCTTATGGAAAATTAATGGGGGTCTGTTGCCATCTTCGACGTGCAGAGAAGTAAGAAGGGGAGATAACTTTACACAATCATTGTGACCACCTGTCACATTTCTAATAAACAATACTAAGCATATGGTTAATTAGAGAAAACTTAGTAGCCAACAAAACATTCCGATTAATAACTAAACATATACCTAAACATAATTATCACCAAGTAAACACTTTAACACAATAATAAATGTATAAAGTGTTATATAATTTATAGTATACTGCACGCTATACCCGAAAAATGCCAGTGTGTGGAGATACCCTTAACAGAAAGTCACAAACACAACATTGACAGCAACAAATATCACAGCCTCTTGCAGCCAAGCGTTGTCCTGGATCAAAATTCCATAAACTGCCTTTAGATACACAGATTGTGGCATGTTATCCCATGTTGGTGATAGCTGATCAAATAGGTGACCATGGTGGACAACTCTCAGATCAGCTCAGCTCACCATTGCGCCTAGGAAAGGAGCCATGTAGCCTACTATAAAGGCCATGTCTGCATATGTCACTTCTTCCTACGTGACCTGTTTGTAAACATTCCTTCAGTTTTGACGACCTCCTAACTGAGCATCCTTTTTTTTTCAAACCAACGTCACCAAAGACTTTATTCTGTTTGAATGTGGTACTCTGGGCACGTGACCACGTCCTAAAGTTAAACTTTGTACACCCTTTTTTGAAAGAAATCTCCACATTAAATGTCAGGATGAAGTCCCATCTGCCGCAATAACAGACAGCATTCTAGTCTCTCCCAAGCAAACAAGAGGTTTTCTGTTAAATTTAACAAATTATTTTTGTGTCCATTTTGTTTTTGTGTCTACCGTTGAGTCTATTTCAAGTGTACCAAGACTTATAAAAAAGTGTGGGTGCTCTATAGACTTATAAAAGCCTAAGTTAGGACCCACGGCTTGACAGATGATAAGGCATGCACTCGTTATCGGACACGCAGGCGTGAAAAGAAATCTGTAGTCTGAAAAAGCGTCTGAACATATTAGATCGCACTCTCTCACTTGATGTTGTTGTTGTTGTTGCAGTTGGAGGTCAAAATCAGTCCCGTTGTTCACGTGAATCAGTCAGTGTACCGCTATCAGTTGTAGTTTCACCGATCATATCTGATAGGTGTTCTCTTATCTCAGTGTAGTCACTTGATATGCAGTCTACGAATTGCTCCTTTGTCAAATTGACATGCCGATTAAATGCAAGTAAGCAGTGATGGATTTTTTCTCTCAAATTTCTCGGTTCAGCTTCCTCTGCTGCTGTTATGATAGGTTCAACTTTAGTTCCTTTCCCTGCAACACAGCATTTCACAAATGAGTGGAATGGAAAACCTTAATTTCATGGCCTCTTAATCTTATCCCTCATCTCCGTAATTTTGTTAAAGGAGAAGAAAACAAACAAAAAATGATGCCAAATCAGATGAAAGAGCGTCAAAACTTATTTACAAATATGTTAAAAATAAATAATGTTAAAAAATATTTAACATTTCGATTTTTTTTCTGGAGAAGAAATTATTTGAAAATATTTCTGTATGTAGGTATTTGGGACGACATTTTGGTTTTATAATTATGTTTTAAATGATGATGTTGTGCATATGTAATAAATTTATTTGAATGTAAATTTGTTGTTTATATCCAAACATGTGCATTTAATCTGAATTAGGATAATATTTATGAATATAATAAAAATATAAATATGATCAAAATCAAGGTTTAAGACATTTGTTAGCTGAAAAAATAAATAAATTGTCGTACAAATGTATTTATTAAACATGTGTTATATCCTCATTTATAACATTATTACAAAAAGACTATATATACCAAGAAGTGGTCCCAAATACCCGCCATACAAGATTATTTTCAAGTGATTTTCTCTTTTGAGAAAAATCGAAAAAAATATTGAAGACCTGATTTACAACTAATTTTTCGTACTTTTTCATCTGAACTTTATGCATTTTTAAAACCCCTAACATACATACATATCTCTGTATTTAACGTGGGCCACACATTGAGAACAACACCATCTGGCCCTTGATTATCAAGGCTTTCCTTGTCTGAACCCATATATACATATCCACACGGATACATCACGGAATAAAAAGACAAAACTCCCATCGGACAAAAAACCTAACCATTACATGTTTAAAAAAAGATGGGCAAAACACCCACTCCTGAGGAACGCATAGGATTCAAACGTTCTAAATGAAATTACCAAAGAGTCTACATCTCGAATTTCATGGGTGCTCGTTAAACAGTATGCATACTTACATGGCAGGTGTCTAATAAAATGTTTCCAGTCATCTGTCAGGTTCTCCGATAGATACAGAAACATTTCACGTTTTATCTCGACTTCGTCTTTAGGGTATTCTACAAATGAATGCATCAGGGATTGACCTCTGTGTTATTTACTTGCAGTGACTCTCCATTTATTTAATTACAACCGTGAGTAAGCCGTTCAAAAATTATTCTGTTAATTTATCTGAGTAATACTAGAACGTACTCTGTTATTACAGCTTAATACCGTGCCATATTCAACAGAATATATATCCAGTTAGCCTAGTACAATGTTTATGTCGAATTGATAGAATATGTGTTATGTTAACAGAACAATCTGTTAATAACAGAACACATTCTAGCATTGCTCAAACAACAGACTTTCTGTTAAATTTATCAGATTATTCTTTGAGAGTACTAAAAGTAAAGTTTAACTGGGAATGGAACAAATAAATTCAATAACAGTTTACTCTCTTCTGTATTGGAACAACTCGTTACCTCCTCCAGTTATGTCTTCCATAAGACATTATTTTTCATTTCTTTTTTTTTTCATTTCATAATTCAGCGTAAAACACCAATGAAATAAACATATATTCAGTAATTTCTTCTCAGTTTTGAACTGTTTTTTTTTTCACTTTAATAACTGAGTGTGCCGGTCAGTTACGCTTTTCCCGCCAATTTGTAGATTTAATTCAGTTTATCCGCATGTTTAGTTTATAGATATTACACTGAGCAATGTCTCTATGAAAAACATTTAATTATTATTTTTTAATAACTTACCATGATGAACACTGTTGCCTTCATAATGCAACAATGTATATATGTATCTTTAAATTGTATAGGTGTAAACATTTAAAAGGTTTTACCTTCATGTTTATAACGGGCTTTCAACCTAGCCGAATTACCCATTTACACATTTACATGTACAAGATCGGGTACAAATCCCAGGAATTACTGACAAGATTCATTTTCTGTAGCTTTCTTCACTTCTTTCTGGTTTCTGGACAAGTGCTACCTCATGGACTAAACCGCCTTGATACCGACTGGCTACACTGGTGTATAGCTGAAAAATCGGCTAACGGTGTCAGCAAATATGTTTTTTTCTTTTTGGAAATTCAGCAATTACGCTTTGCCTACCAAACGAGGGGCTCTTAATACCAAAACTGTTCCATGCACAACAAGAAATTTTCGTTAAGACATTTTACCATAGCTGACAATATTGTTGTTTATCCGGTATTTCATCTATCCCTTTCTGGTGTGCATATCTGTACGTTACATGTAGGAAAGTTAGTCAGTTACATGCCGGAGGTCAGCGTTCTATCCCGGGAACTGCGGTTACCTCAGACCATGAAGCATTGTACAACTGAAAATTTCTTGACTACATAACGTTTTAAAACAGTCATACAATTCCTTTTTATATTGATCAAATGATTTCTACTGATTAGATTTTTTTTTAAATCCGGCATAATCCTGGTCATTTGCACTGAAAGTAGACTCATCCGATTCGGTTGACTACTTTGATACAGCATCTGAAACCAGCGTTAGCGTGAGCACATGGATGCCAGTCCACATGGGAAGGAGTATTTTGACTCTTTTGTAATTGTGTTAACTAGTGCATGCATTTTTGAAAAAGTTGAGCTATTTACCGAATCAGTTTAATTTCTCTGTCACTGTTGAAGAGGACAATTTTCAACTCCATCTGAAAGGTCTACTGTTTCTTTTGGATCTGTCTTTTTAGTCTGAGACTACTGTTTCTTTTGGATCTGTGCCTCTGAATATCTTTCAAAATTTGCTTGATTCAGTGACGAGCCTTTGATTGTTCCTATTTGGGAGTTCATTTATGTGGTTAAGTGCATGAAGATTGAACATCTCTACTGCACGCTACAATTTTCCACTGGAAATATTTGCCTTTAGCTTTTGAAAGACTTTTTGGAGAAATTAAAAACATTCTTGATCTCGCGTGATAACAAGGCATTGTACTTACTTCCACTCTTTCCACTTTCACCTTCAGCCCGATCGCTGCAAAATTTTCATAGAAATGAAAAGGGGTTATTAGCCAGTATAGAGTTTTTATGCAAGTGTTTATCGGCACACTATGAATATGACAACATCGGATAGAGACCGTTACGCCCAAATACGAGTAATAAAAACAGTAATAAGAAAATAATATCATGACAAGTGTCAGATTCATGACCTGGTTTAAAAGAAAAGACATACCTAAATCAAATGTACATATGCACTGATTTTACTATCCCACAGGAAGTTTCAAAAGCATAACATTTTATTTTTGTGATGTCGCACAACCGAGCTACCGCAATGCGAAAATATGGTCAACGCAACACACTGGACGAGTGAAACGTAGATACAGTCTTTGTATAGTAAATAAGGAAATACATGTAAGTACACTTTTCGAGCATGTCCTGAAGAGATTTGAGGGGTTTTGTCGCTCTTGTCGAAAAATGCTCATTCAAAATGCACATATTTGTGGCCTGAAGAGATCTGAGGAGTTTTGTCGCTCTTGTCGAAAAATGCTCATTCAAATTGCACATGTTTGTGTTCTGAAGAGATTGAGGGGTTTTGTCGTTCTTGTCGAAAAATGATCATTCAAAATGCACACGTTTGTGGCCTGAAGAGATTGAGGGGTTTTGTCGCTCTTGTCGAAAAATGCTCATTCAAAATGCACACGTTTGTGGCCCGAAGAGATTGAGGGGTTTTGTCGCTCTTGTCGAAAAATGCTCATTCAAAATGCACACGTTTGTGGCCTGAAGAGATTGAGGGGTTTTGCCGCTCTTGTCGAAAAATGCTCATTCAAAATGCACATGTTTGTGGCCTGAAGAGGTTGAGGGGTTTTGTCGCTCTTGTCGAAAAATGCTCATTCAAAATGCACATGTTTGTGGTCTGAAGAGATTTGAGGGGTTTTGTCGCTCTTGTCGAAAAATGCTCATTTAAAATGCACATGTTTGTGGCCTGAAGAGGTTGAGGGGTTTTGTCGCTCTTGTCGGAAAATGCTCTCATTCAAAATGCACATGTTTGTGGCCTGAAGAGATTGAGGGGTTTTGTCGCTCTTGTCGAAAAATGCTCATTCAAAATGCACATGTTTGTGGTCTGAAGAGATTTGAGTGGTTTTGTCGCTCTTGTCGAAAAATGCTCATTCAAAATGCACATGTTTGTGGATTGAAGAGATTTGAGGAGTTTTGTCGCTCTTGTCGAAAAGTATTCATTCAAAATGCACATGTTTGCAGTCTGAAGAGATTGAGGGGTTTTGTCGCTCTAGGCGAAAAATGTTCATTCAAAATGCACATCTTTGTGGCCTGAAGAGATTTGAGGAGTTTTGTCGTTCTTGTCGAAAAATGCTCATTCAAAATGCACATGTTTGTGGATTGAAAGAGATTGAGGGGTTTTGTCGCTCTTGTCGAAAAATGCTCATTCAAAATGCACACGTTTGTGGCCTGAAGAGATTTGTGGGGTTTTGTCGCTCTAGGCGAAAAATGTTCATTCAAATGCACATGTTTGTGGCCTGAAGAGATTTGAGGGGTTTTGTCGCTTTTTATGACAATGCTCACTCAAAATGCACGTGTTTGTGGCCTGAAGAGGTTGAGGGATTTTGTCGCTCTTGTCGAAAAGTATTCATTCAAAATGCACAGGTTTGTGCTTGAAGTGTTTGTCACATGAGTCGATGACTCAACAGTTCCCCTTCTTTCTTTGTCCTCGCATTTTAGAAGGAAAGAAGCGTTCCACAGTGCTTTTTCCTGTGGCCTTACATTAAATTCACTGCGGCCCACTTGTTTTCTGAGGTCAGCAGCTAGAGGTCACACAGGTGAGGAGGAGACACACAAGCCGGCATATATTACACGTGTAGGGAAATGTCAGGACCCTCTTGACATGTATAGGTCTGCCAGATCCCTGTGTGCCAGAACCTTCTATGTTGACAGTCTTGGGCCTGCTACAACCCTCTGTGTTAACAATCTTAGGTCTGCTACAATCCTCTGTGTTAACAGTCTTACGTCCGCTACAATCCTCTGTGTTGACAGCCTTAGGTCTGCCAGAGCCCTCTGGGTTGACAGTCGTAGGTCTGCCAGAGCCCTCTGTGTCAACAGCCGTAGGTCTGCCAGAATTCATCTGTGTTAACAGTCTTATGTCTGCCAGCGCCCTCTGTGTTAACAGTCATAGGTCTGCCAGGGTCCTCTGTGTTGACAGCAAAAAGTCTGCCAGGGTCCTCTGTGTTGACAGTCATAGGTCTGTCAGAACCCTCTGTGTTGATAGTCATAGTTCAACCCGATCCTCTGTGTTGATAGTCATAGGTCTATTAGAGCCCTATGTGTTGTCAATCATATTGGGAGCGGGGCTTGTCCTCTATTTTGTCAGTTTTTTTTATCTAGCTGTTATCATGTTTGAGATGACCACTGATGCTTAAATATACTCCAAATATATATCGTACCTCGTGCTATATGTTCTGCAAAAGAAGAAGATGATCCCAATAATAATGACCAGGACGAAAAATCCCACCACCGGAGCCGCCACCCATGGCAGGGAGTTACCTGTTAAGCAACACCAAATCAAAACAGCATGAGTACTTAAGACTTCAGATAAAAAACTAAACAAAACAAAATCGATGAAAACCGACACCAAAATGGAGAACATATCCCAGTGATCGCCTCAGTAACAGAATCAATTAAAAGGTCATGTATTACACTTCAATAACACGAATGCGCGATCAAGGTTTGAAACACGGGCGTTACACGTTGCTGTGAAATTTTTGTTCATTTAAGATTTCAAAAATGTGAGAAAATATTTTCAGGTCAAAACAAAGGTAAATTAAGTATAAAGAAATCAGTTTACAGTATTCAAAGTCAAATGGGAGCCTCAAATGTTGCCAGTAACAATCAAGTAACACATCACAATTCCGAGACGATAATAGGTTTGCCGGACGCCTCACCCGCAACACCAAACAAAGTACATGTCAACCTCATAAATAAAACATGAAGTTTTAACCCATAAACAAAACCTGGGAATGGTAAAGTTTATGGTGCTGTTTTGTTTGTTATGGAGCCCCTTGTTTAGGTGTCCATTGAGAAAAATGACTAAATTTTTAATGCAACCGACGTCATATCTTCTGCCATATGACAAAACAGCACCATAAACCATAAACTACTCCCTATAGTGGATTAAGCACTCGACAACATTACACCAGCACCATCTAAACATTAAGGGTATCCTGTTGTGACATTTGTCATAAATTTGTGCATGTCCGTATCTGACCGTATCTCTGTTTCTATCTCTGTATTTTACACAACACAACAAATAAACAATCAAAATAATTCCTCAGAACACATACAGTATACAGACCATATCAAGCCACTGCACTGATTAAATCCTTTGCAATCATAAGGCATTGTCTTATAAGACAATGGCATGGGCAAGAACTTGCAAAACTTTCTAAATTTTTGACATAATGACGCAGACTATGACACAAAACAAGCCTGATGAATCACCCTCGGGCACCCTACCCACATTTTTGGAAAGTTCCGACAATAACAGGGTTAAATTCATACTCCTGAATCGTCAGCTGGGTTTGGTTAAATATTACGGTTTATGTTGGTTACATTTCTTTAGCTGCTTACTATTAATTTATTTATTTATTTGATTGGTGTTTTACGCCGTACTCAAGGATATTTCACTTATACGACTGCGGCCAGGATTATGGTGGGAGGAAACCGGACAGAGCCCGCGTGAAACCCACGGCCATCCGCATGTTGCTGGCAGACCTTCCAACTTAGGCCAGAGAGGAAGCCAGCTTGACTTGAACTCACAGCGAATAGCTGCTTAATAATATTAAATATGATATTTTCCAAAAACATATGTGGGGTGCCCTACATTATCACATGAGGGTTGTTTTACACGATAGTTTATATATGTATATGACAAGCACAAAGAGATATGCATGTTTTAGTTCACGACTTTTGTCTTTGATCCTAATTAGATTTATCTTAATTACTAGTGGTTTTACATATGTTGTTTATAGTCAGATTTTAATAACGATCATTTTTAACCTATTATTGTTGGGCTTTGCTTATAGTATGAACCGAAATATGGTCGAAAACAAACTTGCAGATATATGACATCAGGAGACCCCTAATATTACCATGTGCTTTCTTTACCTTCAGCCTCCGTAGGTCCACAGATAGTGTCTGTTTCAGGGACACAGCTCTTCGTCACATACTCGCCGGGTTTGCACACAGAACACGGCTGGCATGGTTCCAACGCAGAGCTCATGTTGCTGTAGGTTTTGTTCGATTGACACGGCTCACACTTTGTGTCACTTGTGCTCGTCCCTGTATCATGTATACAAGTTCAAGAACACTATGTATATTCTTATGTCATATAAGTCGTAGTAGAAGTCTACTAACAACGGCCGACTGAAGTCCAGCGTATAATATTGAGCATGTTTCTGTCACAATTACTGACGTTGCTAATTATTTGTGCACACACGTAACAAACTATGGCATAAAGACTCAACTCATTTTGCGTCAAAAGCTCTGCATACACGAGTGTTTAAAGCTCGCAACTCACGAGAGATTAAAACCCGACTCAACTCAACTGGTCCCTAGTCGCAGATGGCCATACGACTTCGGATTAACGATTGGAGTACAACTGTGTATGACTGATGCTAGAATGTATTCTGTATTTACAACATAATGCTGTGTCATATTCACCATAGTATCCTGTTAGTCTAATAGAATGGCTATGTTGAATTAATAGAATGTGTGTGTTATATTTAACAGAATAGGGGCCTAATATGTTGCTAATAGCAGAATACAACAGACTTTCTGTTAAAATTAACAGATTAATATTTTCAGTGTATTTTGCTTACCACAGTGCTAGGACCCGACAGAACAGTCGGTTTGAGTTGAGTCGCGTCTTCAGCTCGCGTGTATATGCGACCCAACTCATAAAATAAGGGTAAATAAAACCAACTGAGTTCATTGAGATTGGGGGTTGCATGTCCGAATCCAGCTGTTCCTAGGTAGTATCTGGATTTCTTTCAGAGTGTTTTTCTCTGGTAACATAGTTAGCTTACCATTAGATACCATTCCGTAACCTTCCTTGCAAGGGCTGTGATGTTCACACCTGTCATTCACGACATCATGGTGCATCCCGTCCTCGCAGACACATTTCCTGTCGGCTGTCGATGAACACGTTTGGATTTCTATTTCCTTCTGTCGGCATGTGCTACAGTCTGCACAAGTTTGCACGCTCTCTACAAAGTCAGGCTGAAATTGTTCATCCGGGCAACATCTGCAATGGTCAACTGAGTTCGGGGAACATTGTTTGCCTGGTAGGACATGAGAGCCCGGTGGGCATCGGAGGCAAACAACTCCGGACTCAGAGGTAAACGTTTCACTAGTGTCAACTCTGGAACCCAGATCACACACGGCATCTCCCAATACGATAGATGTATACAAGGCCCAAAGAATGAACCAAGTCATCGCCATTATGTTACAATGAATGGCTGTGAAACACTGTGTGTTCCGGGCGCTGTTGCATAGGGCCATGTCATAGGGCCGGACGTAGGAGTTTAAATTAGACCTCAGATCACGAGTAGGCCTGTCACAGCTTAGGGCATGCTATGGTTAGCTTGTCGTTACAGTCGGTGTCGGTAGAATGGACTGATGGCTTGAACCCACACAGACGTGATCCACGGTCTAAAAGATCACACCACTGAAAACAGGCTGGAGAGAGGACGATAGGGCAAGCCAGAGCCTAGCGACCGGGTACACAGGAAGATGATGACACCATCAACGTAAATAACCGTGAGTCGACAGAAAACAGGGTCAAGTTGCTAGGCTTTTCTTGACTCGCCTGAAAAAGTAATAAAAAAAAACACATCATAATTATTGAATGAGTTGCTAGGTACTTCGACCGATATAAAACTATGCCTTTGTCTAAATATCATTAATGTATGATTCGGGCAATTGAGTAAAACCCCTATAGCGACTAAGACGCAGTACCGTTATTAGTCAAAGTCGCCTATGGTTTCACTGTACCCGGAATATGAGGCGAAGAGACAGGCAGGTGGAGAAATGACTATACATAAACTGGCAGGTGGCATGAATGAGAATAGCGACGTTGCAGACGCAATTTGTAATAATTATCATTTGACAAAAAAGTATTGAGAGTGTTTATGGTGCTAAGGACCTAAAAGTTACTAGTTATTCTCATTCATGACATCTACCAGTTTAGTAATTGTCATTTTAAATGAAATTTTCCATTGTCTTCTTGACAGGAATAAGTTATTACAAAAAGCCACACTGGCAGTTAAATTTTGTAATCATTATTACAAATTGAAGGATCAAACATTTATTCTGTCCTCAATACATCATTCAATGTAACTGCATGCATGTCTAATAGTATGAAGAGTGAGCCTCAGCTCAGATCACCAGCTTTGACCTAATTTACACTGTCCAAAACATTTATACATGAGGAAGAGGCCAGCCAAAATCCTGATGTGTTGCATGAAGATTAAAGGATGGAACATATCAGCTTTGTGTGTGAACTTTCCTGCCTCTAAAATGCACCTGCCCTTTCTATTGTCACTACCATGGTTTCCGCTTTGCAACAATGTCTCAGTAAACAGAGGCATTTTCTACCCACCAAAGCATATGGCATTTGTGACATGAATGACAGCTCAGGAAATTATACCAATAAATTCTCAGCTTCATGCACCCTCTGTGTGTTGGGGATTCTTTGATAGCTTACATGAACAGGTTTAAAACAAAAATTTTCCGTTTTGATCATGTTACAGCAGGTATTATGATGCAGTAAGATCTCCGTTTCTCACCGTGATTATACCAGTCTATGACTGAATTAATTTAATTCTCAAAAAAATAAATACGGGATCTACGTAAGTGGGTTATGGCTATAGATTGAACAAGTCCTTGGAGGTACAGGTTTGTGTCCACGTTTCGTCAGTGTTTGTAAACATTTCACGCCGGTTATAACCAGAGCCAAAATTCTCAACAATTCAATTTCGCGAAATTAGGTGTGTGTGTTTTAAAATATGGCGTGGGGGAAAGAATTAGATCACTGAGAATTCCATGTTTTGCCGTCGTAAGACGCTGACAGCTTCGATGTTCACAAGGTTTCCTAGAACATTTTATAATGATTTTTTCACAAAATGAGTTATCTCGACTCCCAGTGGAAACACAATGACACTGGTCACTGGAGAGGAAATTTTATATCTGGAAAGAGCGCCCGTCACCTGTAAACAGTGATATTCATAACGACTGGCGACAAAAAAAGAGAACAAGTAATTAAATGAAATAAAATCAAATAACTGGCATGTGTAAAAACACACTCAAAAAAAGAATTTCGGTCGGAGCCTTTTTGAAGGGTCGGTAGCGTAATATCAAACATATAACATTTCAATTTTGGCCCTAAAGAATTAATAAGACAAGTGACATTACACCTTTCTAGAGGGTGACGCCCCCCCCCCCCCCACCCGATTACATAGAAGTAAGAAGAAACCCGTAGCTGATAGGCGACCGACAGCAGATATTATGATGGGATGATTGTCATACTGGCGGGAGTGCGTGGCGCGAACGCGTAATCAAAACAAAACTTTCAGACAGAACTGATAAAGACGTCCTGCGCTCTACATGTAGGTTGACGTGTATGAATCCCTGTAAATTGCTACGTACCTGTGTAGAGTATAAAGTTGATTTATTGATTAAAAACTTGATTTATAGAGTTGCCAGAAGCATGCCAGATAAACAGTGTGGTCGTTTAAGTTTTTTCCTAAACCTTTTCCAAAATAAGGAATATACTATTTGTCGGTTTTTTTTATAAAGGATAAAATTGGCAACGTTAACATTTTCTCACTTAACCTAGAGGATATCCAAAATGAATAGGCAAAGCAGGCATCCGAGTGTCAGTATACTTGGCAAGTCAAGTTGTAGACTAATAAATAAACATGTCGGCCTTTGATTTTCTCATTATTTTGTATATATATGTAAACAAGAATACCTACAATTACGATCAGATTCAACAAGAAGTCAGATAACGTTACCACAGGTTTCGTCGTGATAATTCGAAGAAGACCCCCGGGTGCTCTAACAAAGCGGCTGTACCTGCACCTCAACACCACATGTATACTGGAGCCATTTGAAAGAATTACTGCATGTTACCGCACAGGGCACGTGTATATGAGTCACAGTTTGACTTACAAAAGGCGATTCAGTGATTTGTGCACGAAGGACAGAAAAGTGTGACCTGATTCATTGAAACACACCTGTACCTCAGCCATAAGCGTCCTCTGTTGTCCGCATATTACGGGGTAGGCGCGCTACAATAACATATATTAACGGCTTGTACTTGCAGTCATTGATATGAGATATTACCAGCAGTAGCCTAGCCTAGTCAGACAGGCCCTTTATACGATATCAGATTGTCCTTAAGTATGCGTGTAAGCAGGCCACACACCCCCATTAATTTTCCATAAGCGACAATGTTAACGTTTAGCGCTGTAGCTCAGTCCCAAACATTCCGTTGCCAGTAAGCTGTGGTGCATACCTGACCCAGCCTGTGAGAAAGAAACCATAAAAACCTTGACATAGGTTGACCGTCAAAATATGGACCTTTCTATGCCGGTAGTTGGGAGGGGTGCATAGCAGCGACAAGGGAACGTCACTCATATCACCTGTCCCCTTGTGTCCTCTCGCCCAGAATTTCAAACTTTCATCATTAAAACTCATACCTGCCCAAAGCTTAGGCAATTTCCATCATTTTGATACCAAGCATTCACCTGTTCACCAAAATCGGCAAGCTGGCAGCAAAAAGACTTTACACCCTAAAATACACAGAGTCACATTCCCGAAAAGTTGTAATGGGAGTCTATGTCCAGCACGTGCTGTGTGCGTGCGCGCTCGTGTGTGCCATTTCTCAACTAACATACAATTCAAAGGGAGGACGTCAGCTACTACATCAATTCTGGTTGCATGACAACGAAGCAAAGTCAGAAATTCACTGTTGAGAGATGATCTGTTTTTCTCGTCTACATAGAAACGTAAGTAGCTATTCTACCATAAGCAATATTTCTAACACAACTAGCAATACATGAGGAAGAGTGCTACCTTAAGCAATATTTCTAACACAACTAGCAATACATGAGGAAGAGTGCTACCATAAGCAATGTTTCTAACATAACTAGCAATACATGCGGAAGAATGATACCATAAGCAATATGTCTAACGTAACTAGCAATACATGATTAAGAGTGCTACCATAAGCAACGTGTCTAACGTAACTAGCAATACATGAGAAAGAGTTCTACCATAAAGCAATGTGTCTTACTTTACTCACTCTTTGTAGCTATATCCCAATTGAAAAGAAGCCATGTAAAACACTTGAAAATTGTTGTGTAAAAGGAAATTTAAAAATGATTTCACTTATACCACTCGGAACACACAAGGCCAATGATGTTATACATACAAGTAATTTTATGCTTGTTTTTCTCAATGGTTACATCATTACATGATAGAAACGCCTTCTATGCCACTTATACCGGCTTGCGGTGACTGTTTGACAAGCATCAACATCACTACGTCTTCATTCATAAGGCGCCCTACACTGTTGCATCACGCAAAAGGAATGACTCATTATTTCGTCCTCTAAATACCCGTACGAAACCAATCCGGCTAGAGGAACCAGATTTTTACGGCCCGAAAACACGAAACTGTTGTGTGAACTGAAACAAACAGTCGTCCTTATCTTCACACCATCCAATGGTTGTCCACTTAAAAAGAAATATATTTGTTATCGACCGACTGACAACACAAAGGCTGGTCATCTATGGTCCACTCACAATGCAAAGATTGGTATGTATATGTGTATATGTATAGGTGTATATGGTGTTTGTTTTCATGACATATACGTGTGTGTTCTGTGTGTAGACATGTATACGAATATTTTGAAGGATGTATATGAATTCAAGCGTGTATGGATAGGTACATTTACTTTCGTACTGAATACAGGAGGGTTTATTTAAAGAACAGTTTTCACTGATCGCGATGAGGACTTTTTCTGTATATGTGCGATGTGCACCTGTTCTACCAACATGTTGCGCTTTATCCCTTTCCTTTTTTCCACCTTTCTTTGTTTTCATCAATTGTGTTTTTGTGAACTGTATATATGTAGTCCACATCTTCTTACTTGGTACAAAATGTCGACTTCCCACATACTTTTGTTAAATAATGTATTTTGGAAAACACAGAATACTTTCACAAACCACAAAGATGATGAGTCTATGTATGCCAACTGCCTTTTGTGCTGTATTTACAAAGGCATTGCGTGCTATAGGATGACAGGCGGAAGGATGAATGCTTGTATGACTGAATATGTGAAGTAGCACTTATATAATTCCAAAAATGGCCGAGGCAGTGAACATAGTCTCCATGAACTGCCAAGGATTGGAAGAGGAAGGATGTTTTCCATTTTTTTTTTAGAAAGGAAAAATACTTCATTATTTGCTTTCAGGATACACATAGTGACTTCTTAAAAGCGAATGGGAACACGATGCATGGGTGAGCCTTTTCACTTCTCAATCAAAAGGCATAATAATTCTTATAATTCCCAATTTTGACTACAAAATAAATAGTGTAGATACTGACCCACATGGCATTTATAATATTACAGACCTAAATATCCACAATATACAGATGTTTGGAGGCAAATGCATGAAGGAGACAGACGATACACATAACGACGCAAGAATAAAAAAAAAACAAGCTAGGCTCGATTTTTTCTTGGTGTCAAAGGATATTTTTCAATATCTCTACAAAAGCAGAAATCATCACAGGTTATAGGAGTGACCACTCCTCAGTAACACTAAAGTGTAAAGTCGTAAAAAGGGATTGTGGTAAGGGTTACTGGAAATTAAGCTGTTCACTCTTAAAATACCAAACTTACATCGATTTAATAAAAAACACCATTAACCAAACAATAGACGAATATTGTCCCCTGGTTTACAACATAGAAAATATAAGAAATATTCCAAAGAACAGTTTTGCATTAGTGACCAGTTATTTTTAGAAAAACTGCTAATGAAACTAAGAGGAGAATCAATAAAATATTCATCAACAAAACGCAAGAATGAACACAGGAGAGAAACAGAACTGGAGAAAGAATTTGAACTACTAGAAAACGAAATTTAAGACAATTTTATGAATGTACCTGATTTACAGCTCGACAGAGTGAATAATCTGAAAATACAATGAGAAAAGCTGAGAGAAAAAGAGATGGAAGGTATATTAATCAGATCAAAGGCAAACAAAATTGAATGGGGGGAAAAACCGACAAAATATTTTTTGGCACTGGAGAAGGGAAATTATACAAACAAACTGATTTCAAAATTAACAATTGGTGACAGAAAAGAAATATATCAACGACGGAAAATTTAGCGGCACAAAAAATTATTACTTAAATCTGTACAGGAAAACAGGTAAAGAGAGAAATGACCTTAGGGTTTTTTTAAAAGATATAAAACTAGACAGACTCTCGAATAGGGAGGCAGCCAAATTAGAAGGCTTACTGACCTTCAAAGAGTTAACGACAGCCTTGAGAAATATGAAAAACGACAAAACTCCAGGAGTGGATGGTTTTCCGGTTGAATTTTATAAAATGTTCTGGAAAGACGCTGAACAATTTGTTCTAAGATCAGGCAATGAAGGTTTTGCAAAAGGCGAAATGTCAATATGTCAATATCTCAAAAGCAAGAATTATAACATGCTTACCTAACCCAAATAAATGAACAGACAACTTAAAAACTGGCGCCCCATTACTCTGTTAAACGTAAATTATAAAATATACAGTGCTTGTATTGCGAATAGACTAAAACTTGTCCTTAATTACATCATAAATGAAGACCAGAAAGGTTTTATCTCAGGAAGATGTATCGCAGAAAATATACGTCTAATATACGACATCATCTTCGAAACCAAAGATAAAGGAATCCCGGGACTACTATCTGTCGATTTTGAGAAAGCCTTCGATTCTGTCTAATGGAAATTCATAGAAGAAGTGCTTATGATGTTCAATTTTGGAAATGATATGAGATCAAGGATTAAATTGTTTTATACAGATATCTCTGCCCGCATTCTTCAAAATGGCACTGTGTTTAATATTGGCAGGGGCTGTAGGCAAGGCAATCCCGTTTTTCCATATCTTTTTCTCTTATGTGCCGAGATTTTGGGTTCAATGATACGAAGCAATCATAACATAAAGGGTCTATCCATAAACGACACAGAACATAAAATAAGCCAGTATGCTGATGATACTCAGATACTTTTGGATGGATCTGAAAAGTCACTTTCGGAAGCACTAACTTGCTTAGGTACATATTATGAATACTCGGGATTAAAATGAACATAGAAAAAAACCAAGGCTGCGTGGATAGGATCTCTCTCGGGCTCAAATGTAAAATTATGTCACTTGGTTAAATTAGATTGGGTCGAGAAACTCACTGAATGATTCTTTTAACACCGACTTATCTCGAAGATGTTAATTTAATATGAAAATAAAAATATTCAAAACCTTTAATTAAGGCCGAAAAAATTTAGAAAAAGAAATATCTACCTTTTGTATGTATGAAACATCATCTGTACGTTTCTGTCTGAACGAGAACAATTTTGCATAGGGCCACACTCTCGGTAAGTAAAGGCATACTTTGTAAGCCTGTTAGTTACATGGGGGCCTACGTGGCCCGGTCGCAGCTCGGTTTTCAATAACTCAGGAGCCTCTCACTAATGAGTATAAGTCCAGCTCATGTTCGCTTCCTCTCCGGTCTTACGTGAGAAGGTCTATCAGCAACCTGCGGATGGTCGAGGGTTTCCCCCAAGTTCTGACTGGTTTCCTCCGATATTAATGTTGGCCGTCCTCGTAGAAGTGAAATACTCTTGAGTATATCATAAAACACCCATAAAATAAAGATATATGCAATGACACATATCACTGTGTGATCGCTTCGCTTGCCTAAGGTGTAAGAGATAGCGTCTTCATAGCTCGTATTTTATGACAGATTGTGCTAGTTCAGGTTTTTATGTTAGCCGGGCCCTGTGCATGGTAAGACCTAGGCTAGAATGAGTAGTGGATGTACTGGAAATGTTCAGAGTATACTGGTAACTTCTTTCAGATTAAAGTTCGAGGTGATGGGTTGTGGACCTTCAGAATAAGCCCAGAATTGTGTTTGAACCACGAATGCACGCAAGATTAAGTTTGAAGATCTCTGGTATAATTATAGAGAAGGCATGGATAAGAAATCACTGGTTAATATTATTGAGAAATAGAACTGAATATAGCGTTCGTGAGTACTGCACAACGTGCACATGACTGGGTGCGGTATCGTGTCTGGTGCATAAGGTATGATACTTCGTTGGCGGCAGCACTTTAGCGGCAAAGACACAATACATGTACATACACCTAAGCTAATGACTCAGGTCGTCATATGAAACTGTTAAGTACGACCTGTGCGTTAAGTTAAACCCCAAGCATACATACATATACATATATACCACTGTGTTGAAACTGCATATCGACAGTAAGTTTGTCAGCAGTGCACGCATGTTACCTTTTCTAGGCCAACGAGTAATACCGTCGGCAGCGTATATTGTAGCGCTTTACGCAGTCTTTCAAAAATTGTGTTATTAGAGCAGATCATGTCACTACATGTACAACTGAGGTCACCTTTATTTATTCGCCTATTCCGAGAAGACAATATCTGATTTCTGCGTAGATCGAGACACAATTTTACCCAACCTAACATTCTGTTTATACAGGGCATGCAGTTCTTAAAGAAAATGTTGGGTAGGATAAAGGTTTAAACGGCTGGATAACTGTTGAAAGATGGTGTACCATTGCTGGCTTTGACATGTTACATTTCGGGCGTTTCAGGGCATCGGTGAATAGCAAAATTAAGGTAGGGTTCGAGCGGTTTTTTTTTTCTTTTTGGAGAAATTGTCCGCGTGGAAGTGTATATGACCAACGCTGGGCGTTACGGTAGGAACGTTCAGCTTAGCTTTAGGGTAGCATGTCTTGTGTTTTTTAACACAGTTGAACGATTTTTAGCATACAGTACATTTTTATATACAGTACAGTACATATATAGCCCATTTACACAGTTGTTACAGCTTTACGCCACAGGGCCAGCAAATATGGGGGAAATTGCGGTGATCGAAATTTGCGACAATAGGAAACATCGCACGAAAAAAAAAAAGAACCGTTTCGTGATCAGGACGCTAAACTACGTAAGGTAACATGTTTAGAATCTCACATTCAAATTTTTCGTTTTCACATGACATCACTTCTACTGTATCTAATTTGCATACACACTGCATTCTTTTTCCTTCCAAATAGCGCCCAGGGAACGCTTGTTATATTTACTAAATTTCAAGTTGATCGGACATAGAGTTCTGGAAAAAGTGACTCCAAAATGTTTTCACTTCAACACATAATGGCCGCCAGGTCACTTGACAGGTCACCCAAAGTTACACTCGGTAAAGTTGTCTAAAGTTGTGGTACCTTTGATATTCAGTCCCTGAGCCTGCAAGAACTTTGCCGGGACTCGACGGATGTTCGAATTCAAAACAAGATGGACGTTGGTTCGACTTGTTCGATTCAAAAGTTTAAACGGCTGGACCACTGTTAAAGGATGGTTTACCGACGCTGGCTGTGACATAACTATACATACTGGTCGACTCATAAAATCAGTGCATACCAAGTGTAAGGTAGGGCTTGAGCTGCTATTTTTAGTTAAATTGTCCGCGTGGATCCAGTATATGTGACAGTCGCCGGGCGTTACGTTATCGTGCGGAGTATCTTAGCTAACTGAGCTAGCCTGCACCATGCGTAACCAGTAGAGAGCGGCACATGCGCTGTAAGGTGTACCGGTATGTCATGCACATTCATAAACAGCCTAGTCACGCTCCGCCATAGTGGGTCGTGCAAATATCTACATGTAAAACATGGAAAGTTAAGCTGACATCGTGCACTCCAATCCTTCGTCCGAACCTTTAGGAAAGGTAGGTTAGGCCTACTGGTACATCTATATTTCTAAACAAGACAAACTATCAAATCTTCCTGTTGTACTGCCATATAGCCTACCCAGATCCACACTTAAAACCCAATCTCAGTCGGAAAATTCGATAAAATTAGCCCCATAATCCTCCGTCGTTTTCACCAAATCAGAGCGGCGAT
This sequence comes from Liolophura sinensis, assembly GCF_032854445.1. NCBI lineage: Eukaryota > Metazoa > Mollusca > Polyplacophora > Chitonida > Chitonidae > Liolophura > Liolophura sinensis. The sequence continues at coordinate 31,530,195 of NC_088303.1, forward strand.
CTTGGGGGGGGGGGGGGGTGGGGAGGGGGGGCTGATTAGTTTGTAATAGCGTTTCCCCATCCATGTCGAATGATGCACGCCAATAACGAAACGTTGAACAAATTGTTTTCTCAAGTAAACTGCCAAATGAGGCTGCTTTACACAAATGTCCAGTACTCAAGAGAACTAAGCCTTTACACAGCTATAACAAAGAACACTGGTGGTATAAGGATACACGCGTGGACAGTAAAGACGGGAAGTGTTAACACATTGAGTCCACAGAAAATGCTAGGCTTTGACCCTTGACAAATTACGCATGTTCAAGCAACGATAGATAACATTTCAAGACATGCTTGGGTACACCGTTAAATACACATGAGGAAATTGGCAACAGCCTGAAAAACTTTATTGTGATTTCTCACCTGTTTTAAAACCTTGTCTTCTGACGGGTTCCTAACACCAACACGAGTTAATTCTGTGTAAAATACGCGCCAATATGACGAAAAAGAACATGCGTAACAGTATCTTCTACAAAACATTCCTCACAAAAACCCGTGTCATGGAGATTGAATTTATGCACATAGCTGTTTGCTTCAATGTGACCAGACAAGAGTCTAAATACGAGTATTTCGTCACAGCGACAGCTGAGAGAGAGATTGTAGCTTACAGAGATTTGAGGGTTGTGAGAATAAAAGAATCTTCCTGTAATAGAGTTATCCCATTCATTCCCATACTGGTATACATTTCGGTTTGACATAACTAATAGCTTGTTGTACAGACAACGGGATGGTGTGGGATATATTGGGTAGATCAAAGGCCTTTTTGGCCAGTTTGTCGGCCAACTCATTTCCGTCAACACCAATGTGGGCTGGCACCCATTCAAATGCCACAGATACACCTTGGTAGCCCAGTATAGTACAGATATACAGTATTTCATACACAAGCGCTGCCGACTTATTCCAAATAAAGTTACCAAGTGCCTGTAAAGAAGTGTGTGAAAATAACAGCGCTAATCGGTCTTAACTCGAATAGATAGTTAAGACCACACAAGATTGCGGTAAGCTCTGCCGTGAACACGGAAACATAACCAGACAAGCGGAAAGATTTTTCATACCTCATTTCTGGAAAACACTTAGATGCGCCCACTTTGTTAGTGTCGGGGCATTTGGAAGCGTCGGTAAATACTTGTATGTACTTGTTCCACTTTGATTTAATGTGGTCCTTGACACATAACAACGATACATTACTGTTGTCCGTCTTTTTGACTTTAGAATGTAATTCCACAGAGACAAATGGGCTCGATAACTTCCAGGGAGGAAAATGAGGAACACAACCAGGCTGAATAGAAATATCCCTGGCCTGACAGAAGTCAGAAATTTCGTTCGACCGTAAATTAAATGGCAACGCTTTCTTACTGTTTTTACTATATAACTGATCATAATATGAGGGTTTAAGTACAGACGTTGCAGAATTATTAATGGCAGACTTTAGCCTGAAAGTAAACTTTAGAACACGCAACCGACGACGTAAGTGGGTCGTCCCAAACTGGCCACCTCATTACAATACGCTGAGAGGAGTGGAGCGTAAGCCTCCAGTACAAATACGTAGTGCGGCGCACTGGATAGAGTCAAGTTTAGCTTTGAGACTGGCACACGCTGAACCATAGGCTTCGCAGCCGTAGTCAAGCCTAGGCCTAATTAAGGACCGGTAGAGTAGCAAAAGACATTGCCCGTCGGCTCCCAGATTCGCCCGGAAACACATCTCATCAAGTTAAGAACTTTCTTGCATCTAGTAATCGTATAATCTATGTGATTAAACCTATGTGTGGTAAGGCGCCTATCAAATATCACGCCAAGATACCGGAAAGACGAGGGTATTTTCACGGGAGAATTATTAAGAGAAACAGATACCTGCTTGATAGCTTTTCGTGTAAAGATGACAGCCTCGGTTTTAACTGATGAAAACTTAAAGCCCCATGTTAAGCTCTATTTCATGATGTCTTCCAAGCCCTGTCGAATGTACTTGGTGCAGAGTTTAAGACTCCTGGAACCATACCATACAGCTTTGTCGTCCGCAAATAATGTGCATGTCAGTTTTGGTGACAGTGCGTCCGGTAGGTCATTTATTGCAATATTAAAAAGAGATAAAACACTACCCTGGGGCACCCCATTCTCTACAGGTACTCGCCGAGAGTAGTCTCGACTGACTCTTACTTTAATAAAGCGGCCCGAAAGGAAGTTTTTCACCCACCCGAGCATTTTTCCGCCAATTTCCATTCTTCTCATTTTCATAAGGACACCAGTTTGCCACACCATGTCATAAGCTTTTTCTAAGTCTAGAAACACAGCAAACAAATATTCCTTATTACACAAGGCGTTTCTAATAGAAGATTCTAAACTGATGATATGGTCGGTTGTAGAACGTTTGTTTCTAAAACCGCTTTGAACTGGACTGAAAATATTGTGTTTGTTTAAAAACCACACCAAAAAAGCATTAATCATCCTTTCCATGACTTTACAAAAAGTGGCATTAAGCGTGATGGGCCTGTACGATGAAGGGGCAGTTAGATCCTTGCCGGGTTTAGGCACCGGTAGGCCTATGACGATAGCACTTTTCCACTTAAAGGGGAGTTTCATTTGGGTCCATTCCATATTGTATAACATTAATAACACCGTAAGCCACTGTTCAGGCAAGTTACACAACATAGAGTAAGCAAACCAAATCCTCTCCACGTGACGAGTCAGTGGATACTGAAAGAGCTTGCTTTAACTCTATTAGGGGAAAATCATCATGGATGGGCATTTCATCAAATGCAATATTTTCAAAAGAATGAGCGTTCTCTATTTCTTCCTTATGAGAGATAAATACAGGGCAATAATTCCTCGAGCTGGAGACATAGGAAAAGCTGTCAGCTAAAATGTTACATTTATCTGAATTGGTGACATATTCAGAATCGTTATGAACAATGGTGGGAATAGCTTTAGATTTCCCCTTGCCATTAATGGATTTAATTTGAGTCCAAACGTTTTTGACTGATGTATTCTCGGATAAATTACTACAAAACTACCACCAATGATCTTTCTGAGCTCGTTTGATTGTTCTTTGAGCTATTGCCTTTGCCCTCTTGTACAATGTAATATCATCGTAATGTCGTGTACCACGTGCTCGATTCTTGAGATGTTTACGTTCCCTAACGGCAGCAGAGCATTCGGTATTCCACCACGGAACTGACATTTTGTATTTCATATCACCAGAGGATTTAGATATTGTCTTGATGGCTGCAGCGTTAATGGCGTCCACAATGTTGTCAGAAAATACATCCACATTATCATCAAAAATCTCACAATTAAAGAATTTCCTACATTCCTTTTGATATATAAATGTACAAATATATATATATATATATATTGCAGCCATACAAGTATACACAAACAGTAAATTATATACACTTATCTATGAAGCAATCTCAGTGGCAGAGAAAAACAAGTGAGTATAGCTACCAAACACTGAGGGTGTAGGCCGATACCATCCCATAGTTTTCTTCTGAGCACCACATGTACGTCTTTCTGTGTAGCCTTCTGGGCGATCACTGGGCGATCATGACCGACCCCTAGGTGTTTATATATAGGGCTTTTTCACCAATCAAAATAGCTCTCCTCCCGGCTTGTTTTGTGCCATGTCATCCATTCAGCCTTTATGTATAACCTGTTTACTGAAATCCTGTTGAAAGTTATATAAGAGCTGACCCCTCACTTAGTTTCACTCTGTTCGTGTCCACTTCCTCGTCGATACAAACTATCCATTGATTTGTCGGTTACTTATCATTAAATAACTTAACATACATAGGCTTAATTAAGCTACATATAGTGAACAGTCGTCGCCTATATTACGAGGAATAAAACCCACGTGATCTAACTCCTCTATGAGTGACGTGTTTTTTGCGCAGTTATGTTATAAGCCACAACGGTGTTCACTAAAGGATTTAAAATCTTTATGTACATTACCAAGAGCTGGTATATAATATATAACCTGTGTACGGTACAGTACGTATACACTACAATAAATTTTGGAATAATAGGCCTATACTGAATTACTTATGAACTCTTTTTGATCATCTTGGAAAACTTAAACATGTAAGTGATCCTTACCTGTATTGTCGATGTATACTTCGCAGCTACAAATAATCACTGTCGTTTTGAAATAAATCACCACAGCTCGCTCGGCACCTTGGCCCTGTCTCCCCCAGATTAATCATAAGGGCCCTATATACAGGCCCTCGTATCGATCCAGTTGTGTATACAGTGCACAGTGGTATGACTGGTCTCTCTAGGCCGACATCGTGATCTTTTTGGGGCTTTCCGTTAAAAAGGGGATTACCAAAATTAACATTAGCTTATATCGCAGCCATCAATAGACAAGCTTGACCTATGGAGCCTGTGAGACACGCGTACGCCTGTTTAAGCTTAGCCTCACCCCTCGTGTCATCGCGGGGAACTACTTAATAGGCATTTACGACTAAATTCATCAATAAAATTATTTTAGGTTTTGTTTACAATCATGTTGTACATACTTACTGCATTATTACAAGCAAAAGTTGAGACGGATTGCTTGTGTTTTCCAGGGGCGTAGGAAGTTACGTGGGGCAAGAGGGCCATGCCCCCCAAGCATATCTTTTGCCCCCCTCCCCTCCCCCCCCCCAAAGCTTTTCAGGTTCCGGAAATTATATATACTTATAACATAAACACAGGCCCCTTCGCCGAACAAAACATCACACTGTTGCAAACATATTTTCTCGGTAAACTAAACATGGTAAACCGCAATTTTCCCAGTGCACATTACTATTAATATAGGGCCTACATGTTTTTTTTTCTGTCCTTGGTCCTACATATTTATGTATGTTTATGAGTTGGCTCCCTTAGATGGGACTCGTCAGTCGATTCAAATGGAGCCGCCTGACAAACTTCGTCGAGTTCAACTTTAAAATAAATTCAACCACCGGGACATTTTTCATGGAGTTTGACATATCGTTCATTTTATTGTTTTCCTTTCTTTTTATGAGAGTTACTAAGCTTAGGCGGTTTTTGAAGTACAAATGTTCATGCGACATGTACTGAAATAATGGCCTTTTTAATAACAATTTTTCTCCAACGTCGATTTCGTATTTTCTGCATCAATGCAACCATGAATGCAATTGTCATAAGGTTGTGAATTTTGATTATTTCTCAAAGATTTTGCTCTTCCAGACCACATGATATAGTGTCACGAAGTTATGTATACCTGTTTGTCCAAACTGATAATGTGCCAAAATTACATAGGTTTATGTAGGTTTGCTTGTTTTAGCTTTCAGTACACAAATAGAAGTAGCACATATTAATATATACAATTCTCCCACGGAAGGGCAAAATCATCTACAGTGTAATTTGACAAAAAAGTTGACTAATTTGTCTCAAAAAACAATCTTTTCTCTAATATAGTGACTGTGTTTTTAAATGCGATGACGTCGCAATTCTATTCAGCCCAAAAACCAGAATAATTAATATATTTGTACAATATATGCACTCATCGGTGCTGAGTTATTTATTTCATTATGGTTTATCGTCACTCCAAGATCACTTCACTTACGGGTTGCAAGATTCATCAGTGAAGGAAAGATAAGTAACCGTTGTAATCACCGACTTTGGCGCTTTACTGACAAATCAGACGCACGCCATTTTTCTGAGTCAAAGGCCTGATCAAAAACTGTATGTATACATGTGAATTACATTGATTTCAATCGAAAGCAAGCCAGCGTGAATAGGCCAGCAAGTTTACCACCAAGGCCCAGTAAAAACATAGATGTTTCTTTCCACCGATTCTCTTCCATGCGAGTTAAATGCTTGTATTAGTCAATCAATAACAACCTTTCTCCGACATGCATAAATTTAATGTTGAATTCTGGATAAATTGTTACAATGTTCTTTATTGACCCATGGTTCTCCGGGCGAAACCGTCAACAATTGAGCTAAACGTCTATTTCAATTTTTTCAGGAAGGCATAAATAGTCAATAACACCTCAGTTAGCATATCTAAGATACTGCAAAGCTTCCCAGGACCCTCGCCTTTTTTCTTGAGATGTCTCCTTGAGATGATCTGCTGGATTTCTAAACTGAGTGCATTTTTCCTTTTGAGTCCTCATACCCTTGGGGTCCGTCCCGCCTTCTGTCGGCCCGCCTGTGTGCGAGACGTACAGACAGACAGATGGACATCTGTCTGTCTTTACGTCTCTCGATCTGTCCCCATGTCTTCTCTGAACCTATTACAAAGAAATTCTTGAAATTTTTCAGAAATGGCCACGGTAACTCATAGATGTGTCATCTTAAATCTATCCGTACATAAATTTGCATATGAATCAGCATAATTTGCATAACGATCACTTTGTCATCGTGATATATCTGGTTCAGAACCTGTATTTTGAAATGAAATCCATGATGGTTTGTAGGGACTGTCACTCGTGGAGATGGCTTTTAGGCCATTTTAAATCTAACCATACAATATTTGGCATATAAATGACCATTATTTGAAACATGTCAGAGGAGATTCCCTGGTGGCCAATTGGTTGTGGGTTATCATCATTAAAAAATAAATAAAGAAACAAATTAAATTAAATTAAATCTGAATAACTGTCAGTTCTTGTGTATCTGTAAATTTGTGGTTATCGGGCTGAAAATAAAAAGTTGTGTGGTTGTTTATAACTGACTGAACCATTAAAAATGCTTGACCCAACTTATTTTTCTCGCTCACTGTTTTCAGACAAATGGTACAAGTGCACTCCAGTCGTCTAAAGTATCTCTTTTCATTGGAAAAGTAGGACAGGAATACTACTCTTGTACCTTGTTGGTGCAAAGGGTAGGCAAATGATGGCAGAGGACGAGTCAACCGTATGAATGTCAACCAATATAGACGCTCCAGATCAATAATTACAAGGGCAATTGCCAAAACAACGTTTATTGGGCCGTAATCGTGCAAAGGGGTTAGAAAGGCGCAAGGTATGTTCTAAGCGAATGAGTACAAACTGTATTTAAACCGCATATACGAAACAGCACGACCTTACTAGCAATTCAGAATTGATCTCACGCTCTAATTCATGTAGAAAATCGTGTGTTTATGTACTTTTTCGGTGCGTTATGAATCCGTGTGTTTATTTCATTTTGTTGTGAATTCCAATATAGTAATCGCAGCAAATGTTCCATTCACGGCAGTACTCTTTTACACTTGCGGCTGTGGCATTGGCTAAGTGTAAAAAGAGAAATTTTCAGCCCCCGGCTTATGCAATTTTTAGCACCGGGTCACAGTTCCTTAGTCTAGAGAACAGAATGCTCTCTTGGCTGTGTAATCTGTATTTAATAACTATAGATGTAGGATATTTGTGAAGTGGAGGTTTTCATCGTGTTTTAGATCCAGGGCATTCTGGCTCTACAAGGGTATATATATATATACACAATGTCTATGGATAACACTTTGGTAATTATCCAGTCCAACACTAGACGATGCATCGACAACGCCCGATGTACATGAGATGTTAAGCCGTCATCATGAAGTACGCGTATATCTCTTGCAGTGTAGGCACCACGGAAGGCATAGTTTATTTAATAAGTATTTATTTATTTATTTATTTATTTAACTGGATCGTTGTTTAACGCGTTACTTAAGAAGTTTTCGCTCATACAATCAGTTTTATGGGTTGAGGAAACCGGTTTGCCGGGGCTAAACCACCGACCTTCGGCAAGATATGCGCTTCTGACGAGTCACTCGCGCCTTTTATGAACCATATTGATATTCACATACGTGAATATGCATTCAACTATCATAAGCTAGTCAGTGTTAATCTGGTTTATTGGCAGGGGTACGCCCTTTTTTAAGACATAAGTGGATTTGACAAAAATATACTTGAAAAAAAAAAAAAACAAGAACAAAATTAACTTGGCAGCATGATGATTCTGTATGTAAAATGCAGGTAAGGTAGGCTGTTATACAGGCAAAAGAATTATAATGCTAATCACATATTTTTGGATATTGTGGAATTCAGTTGTGAATTATGTTTCGGTGACGATATATTAAAGAAGTTATCTGCATTGAACTACATGACTTCATCATCATGGAATATATGTATATTGCACTGTTTACATACAAGTAACTAAGTAAATAGCACTCTGAGTAAATGGCTCTTCTTACCACATATACAGCATGGGGCATAAGTTAGCTTTGACACCATTTTCTTGAACAAAGTTCTTAAAACTGTTGTAGTTTACAAAAAAAGTTAATACAAACAAAACATATGCCACCTAGAGCGAATTACATAATTCCATATTATGTGGATGAAGTTACTCATGGTTTTTACGTTTAATTCGCACACATCATGCATATAAACAATGGTGCTCATAGTTTTATGTTTAATTCGCACACACTACGCAAATATCATGCATAGAAACAACGGTGCTCATAGTTTTTACGTTTAATTCACATACAATACCCACATATCATACATATAGACAATGGTGCTCATAGTTTTTATCTTTGATTCGCACACACTGCGCACATATCATACATATAGACAATGGTGCTCATAGTTTTTATGTTTGATTCGCACACAGAACGCACATATCATGCCAAGGCCTATACGCAATACTGCTCGTAGTTATTATATTGCCCGCATTACATATAAAAGGCACTTTTTACAGATGACGTAATTATACGTCACACAAACACAACTGGTTACTTAAATTTTGTTATAACTTATGTTGCATATATTCAGCTATCTGTAAAATCAGTGATTCTCACTACCAAAATTGCCTTTGTCCGTGACAAGTAACGCAGCAAGCCTTACGCATAGATGAGCTGGATGTCCATGTTATTCAGAACTCAGAAGAAAATTGAGAATACTTTTTCAAATTCATAATGTTAAACTTCATAAGTTTGTTTTCGACAACAAGAACGCATTGGCTCGGTGACACCATAATTATTCAAAAACAAGTGGCATAAAAGAATTATAAATCACACAAATAATATTTTGCGTGACAAAATATTTAATTTGCACGCATTACAATTATTTCAAAATCATATACAGGTATGCCACACACTTACCAAGACATACATGTTACATGTATTACATCTGTCGTCACATTCATACACATTAAACTACTAACGTTACTGAAAATCCATCTAAGATATCGTCATTTATACAGATATCACATTAGGTCTGTTTTTATCATATTAGATAAATAAGTAGTAATATCAAAGCATTTCAGAAGTTTAAGTTTCACACGCACAGCGTAAGGCTCAAGTAATTTTGATAAAAAAAAAGCTGTCAGCCTTTTTAAAAACATTTTTAACAGTATTTGGGCTTTTTTGGCTCAAAGAAGGAGCGGTTTTGTTCCATAAAATGTATAAATTAAATCATACACTCTCTACAGGCAATTGTAAGCAAACCAATACACATGATGTCTATCAAAGGTACACATATGTGTACGTTGCATACATCATCTCGTCTACACTTTAGCTATGTACCGAATTGTGTACCTCTTGCATTTACATTGCGAGCACATGTACAAAAACACATGTACAAAATGGTACACATTTGCATTTTGGGCGCAGTCCATTTTCCTCCAGGTTAACAGACTTTGGGTCCTCATTTCCGCGTTTATAGTCAAAGTGAACACATTTTCCAACAAACATTACAGCTGCCTTTTACCATTTTTTTTCTACAAAAATCCCTTTCTACCATACTCGACATGGTTGTTTAACAACTTCTTTTAAGTATGTATATTTTTAAGTATGGGCGGTCTATCTTTCACACTTTTTTTTTCAAATTAGAAGCACTTTCTTTCACACATGGATACCAAACACTCATCCATATAATCAAAAAGAAGAATATGCAGACACGTCGATTGGCCTATATAAATGAAAATGACAAAGGCAATAAAAATTTATAAATAAACGCATTTTCTTCCGCTACCTTAGAGAACATTCTATATCACAGCTTTGGGACAGTCGTTTTGAATGAAAACGGACAAATGGGACATGTTTTCTTAGTGTTGCTTTAAATGCTAACCTTACAAGATGTAGCAGATGTCTCCAAATCGGCTAAGAATTGGTAGGCATGGGGTTGACATCCGCTTTCGTGACGTCTTCACATGGTCCTGACTTGAGATCTGCAGCGCTGACGACATTTTCTGTATCCACCACGCATGCGTCAAGTTCCAACTTATTATTGTCTGCGCCGTCGTCTAGATAAACTATACTATCTCTGAAAGCACTGTTCACATAACAGCCGGAATCCATACTGGGATTTTCCACACAGGGATCTTCTTCACTTTCAGTCCGTGCTGGTATATCGTTTACCAAACTACCAGAGATCACCGATATGTTGATATCTTGTGGTTTTGTGGAGGGGCCGCAGGACCTGTTGCCTGTGAAAATTACATGTATAAAAGTATTGAGGAACAGTTCGGTCACTTTCGTCATGTTGGAAATGCTCCAGTGTATATAAAACTTGTATATGACATGTCTTTTATTCGAAGCTGCAGATCTTACATTTTTGCTTCAAAGATATAGAATAAAAAAATTAAAAAAATAAATGAATAAATAAGATAAATAAATAAAAGCAAACCAATGACCCTTGGGATGCTTAAGCCAAGTTGAAGCTAACCTTTTTTGCTACGTTCCGTACTCCATGGGTAAAAGCCAGAATATAAGAAAAACCTACTTCAGGCATTATATCTTATCAAACCCTCTCTATGACATGGAAGGTGGCTTGAAGACCAAATCATATCAATAGCCATTTTGGGAAGTGGTATTCGTTTTTTTTTTAATTCGAAATATGTTGCAGTCGATCGTATTCACTTCCACAATAGAACACTCTTTTTGGTTTCCTTCTTGTGCGCACACGATCTGTCCTTTAATAAGGCTATGACCTTCTGGGGCACCTTGGGTCAAAAACCATTCTCCACAGCTTCGTTATTCTCAAATATTCCCGATCTGAATATCAAAAATGCCACCAGATATCACTATTAGTGTGTTATTCAGGATGCTTCTATTCGATGGAACGCGTACACAAGCGTCAGGCGTGCACGCATCTTGAAACCAGTAGGCCCTAGTATAATACGGCGTAAAAAGTAGAGATAAATCGTGGCGTAAAGTTACCTGGCATTTTAAAAAAAAATAACCACAGGACAATAATCCGTCAGCAGGAGGGCAAAGCAGTTAAGTGCCAAACGTTTGGAAATAAATAATGAAGGCTGTTAGGTTTGCTGCCATTAAACACTAAATCGTCATCCGCAAATTACTGGGTGTAGATTCTTATTCTTAGTCATGATAAGTGTACCAATGTTCATCACGCGAAAACAATGCGATATGGTTTGAGTGAGTGCTTGGGGTTTAACGTCGTACTCAACAATTTTTCAGTCATAAGGAATCCTTAGGGTACATGTACGTGTAATGTACGTGTAGCAGGACGGATTTCCACCGTTCTTTTATCTAGTGCCGCCCCGCTCGAGCCATTATACTGATACGGGTCAACCAGTCGTTGCACTATCCCCTTCATGCTGAACGCCAAGCGAGGAAGTTACAACTTCCTCTTTTAAAGTCTTAGGTGTGACTCGATCAAGGATTGATCCTGAATCTGCCGGTCCCGAAGCGGACGCTCTACCAACTGTGCTATCCGGTTTGACATCATTCGCTGGTAAATACAGTTGCAAATACAAAGCTTATTTTCATAATGCTGTGACTCCTTAAACAGATGTCACTGATTCTCCCATGTTTGCCTGTTTTATTTATGCACAATGTTGTATATAAAAAGACACCAAGAAGATGAGTTTGAATTTACCTTTGTGGTCATCAGAGTGTGCTCGCCTGGTACTGGAGTGTTCGTCACTGCTTTTTGTCGTCACACTTCTGGCCATGACGGCCTCTCTGGTGTTCTTATATGGCCGCAGAATGACGATGTATACCTTAGGAAGGAACAAGCAGACTAGAATGACTGTCCCATTGACCGACAAGGACAACGAGAGAGTGGCCACCCTTAAGGCGTGATTACCATTGGTGAAGTAGATTGGCACGAAGGACAGCCACAGAATACAAGCGGAGTAGGCACAGAAGGCTATATACCTAGCTTCGTTAAACCCGTCGGGGGTTTTTCGGGTTTTTACAGCATAAAATGTACACAATACGACCAAGAGAAAAGGATAAATCAACCCGATCAAATAGGAAGCGTCATCGGACTGAGCGCAGATTCGGATATTGTCCGCCCTCGTCGGATACAGATGGTCCACATCCGGTAAGCGAAGAACCATCCAGGCGACGAGAATGATCAGCTGTACAGACGTTAGAGAGAGCAGGAACACGAGTTGTGACCGAGGAGTGATGTACTTTGTCTTTACGGTTCCCTTCTCTCCACCGTGGAATATCCGGGCAATACGGTTTGTCTTGATCAAAATGGCGGCATAACAGACGGTGTAAGAAAGTCCGAAAAGAAACCTCGTAAAACCACAAGCCACTGGCCTAGGCTCTGCGACGAATGCAAAAGTTGCTGCATAAGATAATGCCACTCCTGCCAACAACACAAAGCTAAGTTCTGTACCCGAAGCCTTAACAACTGGCGTGTGTCGGTACTTGTAAAATATTACACCCATCAAGAAGCAGACGATCATACCAGCCAGTGAAAAGGCGGACAGGCCAATACTCAGTCCCTGGCCATGCGCCATATAGACTTCCGGTATGGACACACACGCGTTGTAGGCTGGGTTAGGTTTGTGCCCCATGGGGCAATCATGGCACTCGGACTTGGTCGGTAAGTATTGGTAAGACGTACAATTTACACACACCCAGCAGCATTTGTCCTGATCCGACATTTTCTTAGCTTCATTGCTCAAACATTCCCTTGAGCACACTGATGAAGGATATTCCTGTTTTACCAAACTGAAGAGGTCAGCGGGCATGATCTTTTCCTCTCCATTTTCATCTGGCAACAGAAAAGACGGGAATCTAAAATCTAATTCCTTGAAAATAATAAGAAAAATGACAGATGTGCGGTAAAAACCTGCTGCGCATGCGCTTTTGAAACATGCACCTATCCTGCGATCAAGAACAAGAAGAACCCCATGCACAACAACAACAAGAACAACAACATTCATTTTAAAGAGTGGCTTGTAGAAGATAAAAAAGTGAAATATAAAAATCCGCCACAAGCTCCACGGTCAAAACACTGACCTTGTCACGGCTAACTTTGCCTTCTCACAGGTCGTGCAAATTGACAATGTTGATAAAAGCGTAATTTGGATAACTTGTTTTACACTAGAATTTTTATCCGATATATTTCAGCTAGCGTGTAGTAAATTTGTGAAAGCTTTCCACTCACAGGTGTAATTCCCGATTTCAATCCACCTGTGTTGGCCATTTTGATACCTGTAGCTCAGCAGACTGTATCGTGGTGGTCCATCTACCCTGTTCACAAAGGCGAAATCCTGACCATTGCTCCCTGTAGGTAGAAAATAGCTCAGTTATCAAGGAAACAAGATTGTTCAGTTCTGAAGAAAACCTCTTCCAAAGCTGGAGCTGAAATAAAAGGCCAGTGGAACGCGGGCATGTAGCTGACAACTCCATATTGTTATCACATGCGAGGACTGACGAAGTTTCTGTGGTCCACGCAATATTCCCAATCTCACTGTAACTGCATTAACAGGTTAAGTCATATAAAATGTGTACCGGTGCTGTGAAAGGATGTGTACTCTTTAACACTGTGGTGTGTTTCTTCTCACTTGTCTCCTGGTCTCGGTTGTTCAAAGTAGGTTTGAGTCTTCAGTTTCTACTTATCCTAAAAACAATTTAAATATGAACTAAAACTGCTGATGTTATACTTTGACTTTAGAGAACAGCATTAGTTGCTGAGTTTCGCTAAAAATTTAAATATAAAATATGACTTAATACCAGGATTAGCTAATACACTTTCGAACAACCGGGCCCTGTATTCAGCTTTCCGTAAAATTCGTAAAAGTCATACTCGTTACCAAAATTGCCTTTCGTTAGTGACACCTAACGTCACAAACTCTATACACTGATATGTTGGACGTCCACATTATTGTAAATAAAATGCAGTTAGAATACTTTTTCTATTTTATATGATAATGTTGAACTCCTTCAGGTTGTGTTCTAGAGGAAGACTCTCGAGTGATGCAACAATTATTCAAAAAATAAGTGGCAAGCTGGCTAATGGGCGTGAAGATATATTTGTTTTAGAATAGCTGTACAGCAAAGGTTAGACCAAACTCAACGCAATAACAAAGCGTTGAGAACAGTCTCCACGAATAGACTACACTGTATTTCATAGCAGAATTTCATAACATCTCTCATGATATCGTATAGCTACAAAAAAAGATAAATTTCATTTATTACGGATATATTATACTAAAACTTGTAAACAATTTCCCACATGGCCGTGTTAGAGACATGGTTTAAGGTAAACTCGATGACACTTCGTGTAAGATATCACTCTCCGTCAAAACATACTGAACTTCGCCCAATATGATCCAGCATGCCGTTGGTTATTTCATTATTATGACGTCACCCGGAAGAATGAGTTCTTGGTGTCGAAAACAAGCTTATGGGAGTTTAACATTATGAATTTTAAAGTGTCTTACCTGCATATTCTTTACAATAATATGGACGATCAGAGTATCAAAGGCTGGAGCTTTGCGTGTTACGTGTCACTGACAACAGGCAATTTTGGTAGCAAGTATGACTGATTTTACATAGAGCTCAATACAGGCGGCATACTAAACGAAACAGACTATAATAGTTGCTGGGATGGCACAATTAAAAGGTTCAAGTAGATTAAAATGTTCAAGTAGATTTAACTACATAACGCCAAAGTAAATGAAGCTATTATTTTTGACACATATCTCATCTTTATCTCTATACTATATAGAGACTACACGTGTACGAAGCATCTAATCCGACCTCTGTTATGATGAAATATGGTAAATAATATTTCCTGGCACATTCACCCAAAAGTCTAAATTAAATGTTAATTTAATTAACTTTATCACTTTATTCCAAAGATACCTGTGAAAGTGACATTCTCCATGTAGGCCAGCAGATCTTCGCCTGTGATTTCTGACACGTCCATTGCCGGACACAAACCCCGAGTGTTTCCGCATTTGTCAGCATGCATGTTCTTCAGCGCATGTGCATACACCTGAACGGCATTTCTTACGTACGTCAGGGCTAAAAACTGACGATATCCTGTCAAAAGAAGACGTCACAAAATGACATCATATATATATATATATATATATATATATATATATATATATATATATATATATATATATATATATATATATATATATATTCCTACCTTAGTATAGAATTTCACCTATAAACTTACCAATTTGCATATATGGTAGAAATGCCGATATTATTTTAAGTTGGTTTAAAACGAAACAACCAAAGAAAAACCATCAACTTGTATTTATCGGCTGAAAATCGGTTGAAGACAAGAGCTGAAGACAACTTGTTGTCCATAAATATGGTGTGCATACATTTATACGCCTCAAGTGTGTCAGTAACTGCCCAAAGGTCTGTCATTTTCCCAATAAAACTCGGGGACATGGCACATGTATAAGTAAAAATGTCTTGACTATGGCGCTAAATAAATAAATAAATAAATAAACATAGACAAACGTCAGTTCTAATATTGTAAAGAAGAGTAAAACATGAAGGATTATATAGACTGGCCCATGCAAAAAGCTTTACATTTCTGGCTTCGAAGGGCTTCTCGAATTTCATTGGTTGTTCCATGTATCATTTTATATTTACCGTTTTCTGCATCCAGAAGAACGTTTTCGGTACACTGTTTTGGGTATTTAGCCCTCAAACCGTTTGAAATGTCAGGCCAATGACACTGGAAATGGGATGCCCAAAACTCGCGAAACCATGGGTTCCGTGAATTTGACGTTGGTGTGAGGCTGGAAAAGAAAAGATTTTAATTATATTAACTGGGAATAAATCCGTGTGTTGCGTTGTGCTGGATTCAACTCAGTGTCGAAGTTTTGCTATTTTTGCCTGTCTATCTTGTAAAACACAGTTATCGACGAGATAAGAAACTATTTCTCGTGTTAAATATGTATATATATATAAACCATATTTTGTTTTAACACGAGAAATAGTATATATATATACTGTAGATGAAACATGACAAACTCAACTTGTTGATTTAGCTTACTAGTTTCACCGTATCACGACGGTTCTTCAAAGTTTTTTCAAATTTTTTTTTCTATTTCTTCAAATATATATATATATGTATATATTACTTTCAACAACACGGCTTGGTGCAGTTAACTTAGGTCGTTTTTAGCACATAATAATTGTTCGGTGAAGTTCACCTTGTAAAATACTGATCAAAGCCCTTAAGTTTTTTCCCCAGTGGTTGCACGGTGATGGCATTGCCAGCAATATGCTCTAGGCCCTTCACGACCGATTCACGACCGCTCCAACCGTCACTGCCGATCCATATCAGTCCGCTAGCTTCTTCATTGCGATTGGCTGCCTCGAATAACTTCCGGGCTTGGTTGTAATTTGATATCACAACCACGACTACAAAGTAATACAAATATTCTTAGACAAATATAAAGTCAAACACGATTACAACTATAAAGTCAACCAAGACTACAAAGTTATACAAATATTCTTAGACAACTATAAAGTCAACCAAGACTACAAAGTTATACAAATATTCTTAGACAACTATAAAGTCAAACACGACTACAACTATAAAGTCAAACACGACTGCAAAATGATACAAATATTCTTAGACAACTATAAAGTCAAACACGACTGCAAAATGATACAAATCTTCTTAGACAACTATAAAGTCAAACACGACCACAAAGTAATACAAATATTCTTTAATGCAACTATAAAGTAAAGCATCAGATGAACAACATGAATCAATATTTTTTTAACCGAGTTTTGTCATCAATGAAAAGCACAGTAAGTCTGATGGCTGATTTCGGGTATAGTCTGAACTTTAACCAGCACTCCTGTCATTCACGTTCCATTAATAATAGTTGTCTATTTGAAAATATTTCATCGTGGATTCCAGAAGAAAAATTTCATTGTCCCATTGAAGACTTTTGGGCGCCATTATCGGATATAGAGAGTAGGACGGTTAGAACGCATGCAGTTGGCAACTATTTTTCACCAGTGTTCCAACTTTAACAAATATGGCAATACATGTAAACAAACGTTTGTTTCGTGTGTATGTTTGTTACTTGAAGTTTTTGGTAACGTTGTAAGCCTACTATGGCGTCTTGTGCGTATATTCATTTTTGGGTAACATCCTAGTTAAACTTTCTTTGTTATGCCCCCCCCCCCCCCCATTTTTTTTTTTTGATGACTTCACCTGCGGTGAGTTTTATTGGTGGAGTCAAAATAACAGTCCCGGGCAAATGTTGTGCACAACGCCAAGTACTGCATGGCAAAGGCCAGCACGTAAAGACGCACTCCTTCCTGATTGACAAAGCTGTCCACATCTATGACCTCTTTTGTTCTTTTCTTTAGCACCTTTACATGGACGTTCCTCCCACCATAATGCTGGCAGCCTTGGTATAAGTGAAGTATTCATGATTGTGGCGTAAAACACCAGTGAAATAAATACATAAATACATTTTAGGATCACGTGTGCTCATAAAACACTTGAGTGGTACATAAGCTGTGCATCATACTATCAGAGAATGATCCATATGCTTTTGCTACGATTCAGACCTGAAAGCTCTTTGTTACAGGCTGTCAGAGCATTCACTAACATACTGTTACAATATCCCTCGTGTCGTGTCATTAGAACAGGAGAAAGTGAAATATTAACCCCGAATATTGAACTTTTAAAAGAATTCTAGAAGAAATATTTGTTGCTAAACTATGAATTCTAATACAAAGCACGGAATGTTAGAGAAACGAACAACAGATCACCCAGTTTAAAGAATCGCTTTTGGTGGGAATTTGAAATTCTCACCTCGGGAGTTTTTCTTGCTGGTCAAATCTTCGACCACATGTTCCATTTCCAGATCCAAATCGTCTGTATGAGAGGAAGGATACCGTCGAATTTTTCTGGTCAATGCAAAACAAATGCCATGCTGAACAGCGAGCTTCTCTACCTCTCCGAACAACTCCGATCCGTACGTGGAGTCGTCATACACCGCAGATACGTAACTCCAGCCAAACCGACTGCCAAACACAAGGTCAAGATTGACTTTTAAACAAGATTAAAAAAAACCAAAAAAACAACAACAACAAAACAAAACCAAAACAGAAAAACGACACAGATGAAAGTGTAGAAAGGTGAAGGGTATCACGCGAGACAGACAAAACAGTGGACAGATGAAGGCAAAAAGACGACACAGATGAAAGTGAAGAAAGGTGGAGGGTAGATATACGAGACAGGTGGCATAGTAGACGGATGGAGGACAGAAAGGCGACACAGATGACGGTGAAGAAAGGTGGAGGGTACACAAACGAGACGTGTGACATATCAGACTAATGAAGGAAAGAAATACGACAAAGATGAGGGTGAGAAAGGTGGGGGTAGACATACGAGACATGTGACATATCAGATTAATGGAGGAAAGAAATACCACACAGATGAAGGTCAGAAGTGGAGGGTATAGATATACAATACAGGAGAATCAGAAGACTGGTGATAGGCAGACAAGACAGATGGAAAAGCAGAGGATAGACAAACGCAGTAGATGAAATAAAACACAAATGTAGAGGATGGACATAAGAGACAGATGCAAAAAAACCTGATAGGTGGAGGATACAGATGCTGCAAATGAAAGAGCGGAAGGATGAGGGTATAAACAGATGAAAAAACATGTAAAGTACAGGTGCAACGACACATATATGAAAAGACACACGGGATGGCAGAAATGAAAGACTGATGGTAACTCGTATGGAAGGACAGAGACAAGCACATACACTATCCCATACATACCAAAACTTCCCTACACTCTTCAGACGTACCTCAATATCTCTATTATTGCCATGGCTTGAAATGTGTCAGACGGAACCGTTCTTGTGAAGAATGCATAACGCTCTTTGTTGCTTAGGTCTGGAGTAGTAGACAGGTAACTTACCTGAAGAATACAATTAGAAACGGAATGATTGGTTTTTTTTTAAATATCCAATATTGCTGTGGATATTGTTACCCTCCACTTTTCACTTAAATTTGGGCATGGGATTACGATGCATTTTCGTTTATTTATTTATTTGCTTGGTGTTTTACGCCGTAGTCAAGAATATTTTATTTATACGACGTCCAGGATCCAGGTCGCTGGGAGACCTTCCTACTTTGAGGAAGCCAGCATGAGCTGAACTTGAACTCACGGCGACCGAATAGGTGAGGGGCTTTTGAGTCTTTGCTGGCACGCTAACTATGCAGCCATGGAAGCCCCGATATAATGTTGATAACAGCACTTTCATTTTATGAGAAAACTCAAGAACCCGGTAACAAAAGTTAAGGTTATGCACTCAAAAGTTCAGATGATCAATCCCTGTGTACTTATATGAATGGGATTCATCTTTTTTGTTATTATTTTAACAAATATTTATTTATTTATTTGTGTTTCACGCCGCACTCAAGAATATTTCACTTACGTACGACGGCTGCCAGCATCATTGCAGTCAGCTGATGCAATGTCAGGTAGGTTTTCAACAAGTCAAACAGACGGTCTCAACAGAGCATTTCACAGTGCTAGACCGGAAGTGCAAAATTGTAACCTTGCTCAAGTGAACTACGCTATTTCCTGTATGGTGGACCGCTGGGAAATCAATCACTATCTTTCTCAGTAGTGTCAGGTTTTATTTGTGCACATCCGAAGAACATTTCGATTTACTGGCGATCTCTAGCACAAGCGCTATAACGTTTCCACACGTACATACACAATCAGACAAAACAGGACAGGTTACGGGAGGGTGGGTAACTTCGACAGGTAATGCACCAGTCTAGCTAACCCAAACTTCAGCAAGTAAACAATAAATAGGCCTAAATTGAGATCAGTTCACGGCGTGCTTTATTTTTCGAATTTGCGTCATGATTTCTTTGGGTAAATGTAAATTCTGTCACAATTTCATATATACAAACCTAGTTTGATACATGTAACATATATAGGAGTCTGAAACACCCACCTGCACGAACAAAAACTATTATCGCGAGTACACAAATGATGGATTTCGGACACACAAAACTGTAGCAGTTTATTCTATAACAGATCAAAGTTTAAGCGGACTAGTATTACCCTTTACCTGATCCTCAACACAAGTGTGCTTCCATAGTTCGTTAGTATATGGGTCATACAGAATATTAATCCAGTTATATGCTATATGTCACGCCCCTTTTGTAGGCGCAGTGACTATCTGTGTGGACTGCTGGCTGGCCTCTACAGTGCATCTGTAGAACTAGTAAACAACATTAGTCATTGATAAATCACTGGTTGGATGTGTATCAGAAATTGTTAAGGGAAAGTCAACGGTACTTACACTGAAGCACTGTGACTAAAGTACAACATCAACACGGTATAGACATCGCCTCACTAGTACTGAGTTATAATTTGAAAATATTTAAAACAATATTCTGACTTCATTAAAAACATCTTTGTCCAACAGGTACAAGTAACTAAACAAAGAACGTGATTTTTAATAGCACGCTGTTTTAATTTCGAAGTCCTTTAGCTGTATTTTCTTTTAACAGACCTCCTAATCGCAGATCTTAAGCTAGTCATAAGCTAGTCTATCCATTTTAACTTGTGAGGTACAATAATAGAATTTTTACACGAGATTTTTATTTTCGCTTTCCGCCATATTGGGCAGACAGCTACAGTAAAGTAGTGCAGGCACATGTACGCCCACCACAAATACAGCCTAACACGGTATACAACAGGCCTATGTACGACGCGTATGAGAGATAGTAATAAACAAGTACCCTAAATGACCTCAAATTTCGCCGGCAAAAGTTCATGTTTAGACGCAAATAAATGTCACAAAATATTATTTTTGGTGCTAAAACTTACAGTTTTCCAGTACAACATCACCCCATGTTCCAAGCAAACCTAAAAAAAACTTTTCTATACTGAGCAGAGCTCTCAGAATGAGGAAAAATGGGCAAGGTAGTCATGGACGAAATTTAAGGTCATTTAGGGTACCATTTAAACTATACTACTCACAAAAAACGCACATTTTGTTACACGTGAGGCTATACATATCGACAGCCGATACTAACTATTCTCAGTATTACGCTATTTGCAGGTTTTAGCCGAGTGCTTTGGAGCATTATTTATTACTGTATAGGTCTATAAACAAAATCCGGTACGTGCTGTTCACTACATCTGTGTTTTCTACGTGAATGTTGAAAATAAACAAGATTATCAATGTTGAAAAATCGGGTTCTTATCCCCCGAGACCGAAAAGTGAATTAACAATAACCTAGACACCATTTTAGTGAAACTGTATGCGAGGGTGTGTGATGGGAGGCAAACAAAAGTTAATTTTTGTTAACAGTTTTTAAAAAACAAAGTTGTTATTTACACACCAAACGCTATATATCTAGTCTGAATCACGGCAACAAATATGACATCTTGCTGGTACACGGTGGCTCTCAGTGTAATCCGAGCCAAGCGCTGCCGATCCAACTGGGCCGGGCTTTGGGAGGTACACACCGACACAGTTACCGGGCTTTGTTTGTCAACGTGACCCAACGCGTCAACAACACAATACACCTGTTTACCACAAACTATATCCCTTTTATTTGCATATTTGCATATCTCATGTCGGCTTTTCTACACTTAAAACAAATAAGTTCGTTCAGTGTGTCGGCCTCTACAAAAGACGACTGGCCAAAACTATATATATATATGAATTCATTTGTTTTGCAGATTCTTTACGTTGCCCGTATGTTAACAGATTTGTGTAAAATATGTATAGGCTTACACGTCATTAACGTTTCAAAACCAGCACGTTTGGAACATTACTAATTTACCTTTGATCATGGATATCAAAATGCAGCCCATACATCAAACACCTCCTACTTATCCATAAACTTGACTAAGTTGATATTTGTGCTAAAATCGCTTATGAAAAAGAAGTCTGGGTGTAACTTCACAGGTGTGCTCTTGAAAAAAAAAAGGAAGAATTATTTATGAGTAAGTTTATGCTTGAACGCTGTGAGAAAGGGTAGAGTGGACTAGGGAGTGTATGTAGGCTTTGGATTTTCCGTCAGATAAAAGCAATCTTTCAATCATATGACTTGTCTTCTTATGGCAGGGAGAGTTTATCACGCCTAAGTACTGCAGCCACTGAATAATCCACCGAAGACACCAGACATGACACCCTACCCAGTCTCATTATACTATGCTGCTTCCTTGCTTTAACCACTGACTGCTGAGCGCTAAGTGGTGTAGCAACAAGTACCATTTTAATCTTTGGTACATGTATATATAGTAAAGGTGAACTACTCAGCGAAGCGGAAAAGCTGGTGCATGAGGTATGTAATATACTTGGCACAAAAAACACTTTTAGCTAGACGCGCAGACAGCTTTGTGTAAAGTTAGTGAGTCTGTGATTTTGTCGGTCCATAGCAAAGACCTGCATATTCATGGGCCCCATAATACAGCCCGGGTTCTCGAGACTACCATCAGCTTCAGAGAAGTCACTGATTATCTCCAGATTTTGTCTGTTGTGCCTTTTTGATACATACATACAAATAAAGGATAACAAAGTACATATATATAGGCCTATATATATGCACACACTCGTACACAGAGGCTATTACCTCCCTACATGTAGGCCTGTTGAAAATCTCGTAAAGCACAATGTATCTCTTGGAGTGATGTCCGAAAATGAAAGTGAAACGACAAACTTGTTTGGTATGACTATTTGCTTCGTCGTATTCCAGCCTTTTTATCAAACATCTAATTATAATAGTCGAGACATTAACCTTCATTGATAATTCGTTACTATAATAGCGTTTATTAAGGATTTAAGTCAATTTCAGTTTTATTTCCGTCATATCACCAAGATGTGTTTTTACAGGCTGGATCAAGTCCCATGTTATTGTTCAGACCCTTATAGTAATGATGCTGCTTTAATGAAACACTACGCCCAAAACACCAGACATGACGTGGCGTCCGAGACAGCATATATATGTACATCTACTGACAACAGCCCACATTTCATCATGCTGAGCATAAAACAAGGAAGATTGCCAAATCAAAGTCCAACGCACTCCCAAGCTTGGAATTGAACCCGGATGTGCCCGCTTACGATATGGACACTCCGCTCACTCAACTATCGCAAGGTGGTCAGCCTTGTATAAATTGCAGTTAACTTCATCGTACTTTTTTCAAAATCTAACTGTGCATAAGCCATGTTGTTATGGGGCGTGTAATTTGTTACAGTTAAAATTACGGTTAGAATAAAACGGCTATCGGAGTGTTCCTTAGACGCCATGTATAAGAACATACTCGTTCTGTCTTGAGGCGTTCTTGTGAGCTCAGCTTTAAAACACAGGTAAGTGTTTACACAAGTGGACCGGGCGTGTGCAGAGATAATGGCATTCCGTTAGCACAATGGATATTATGAATGATCTGAGCGACATCTGGACATAATACACGTCAGAACTGGATTAGCGACAAGGGCGCTAAAGTCTGTATTTACAACATACATAACGGCACATGAGGAATCCTCTATCGATCGCTCTTTCCAAAACTGGATCAATATTTCCAAATCTCAAGGCTGATGCTTTGTAGAAAATTTGCAGTTTCCTGATATAACCAGCGTGCAGCAAAATTTCACACCCACGTCCCTGTCCGGTGTACACCCTGGATGCATACCCAATTTATGCCCTTTACTTTCAAACCAACAGATTTTTGTGTGCCTTGCACTACAAATTAAAAGTCTTTGAATGTGTATTTTCTTTCCTGAGATTCCAATACAATGTAAGGGTAACGTTATTTTAAGCAAAATTTACCCTTAGATAAAAAAAGAGGATCTCCAACGAGCGACCCTGTAGTATCAAATTTATTAGACGCGAGTAAGAAAAATTTCGTTTGTTTCGAACCTCTGACAAAAATCTTGTGCCAAAAGTAAAAGGAAAAATCCTTTTTGTGAAAAAATGTCTCTTGATTAATAAATTTGATACTCCAAGGTCACGAGCTTGGAAATTATGTTTATCCCATAAAATGAACATCGCAAAAAAGTACAAAATTATGTCTCACATCAGCGCGATTATTTTGTGTTGTGGCTCTGTGTTACAGAAGGGCGTGCAGAAGCGCGGAGCAATTTAAGGATGCGACGAGGCGAAAGATGATGGAGGTTATGGAGAAATGAACAACTTCTGATGATAGCCAGAAATTAAAGTTTGTCAGAGAAAAGAACAATCTGTACACCACATGTTAATTTGTGAATGTCAATAAAACCCGGTTTTGGACTTGTGAGGCCCTGATACAGAGTTTTGCATTAAGTCTCATGTTTTGGGAGCAAGTCAAGCATGATGACACCAGTGGCCCGGATGTCCGCCTTCTCCACTAAGGACATCACATTTGCGCGGGGTGGACCAGTATTCCACAGTAACGCAGTGTGGAAATTGGAGAGGTTGGGGTAATATATCTGACGTCATTGGCGTTTGTGCTTGGTTGCATTCCACACAAACTTGATTGTAATTACACCATGGCAACATATGTCTTTTTGCTCTTGATATGTTTACAATCAACTTTTCCTGTGATATAGCTTTGTGCAATGAACTACCAGTCCCCAAAGCATATAGCCGACACATAATTTGGAAATTGCACACATTCAGTTAAAGATCCCTGCATGGATGGTCTCGCGTCGTAGTTTATGATGCGAACAAAATCGTCGATAAAATTATCTGCACCTTAATTAAGCAATGCTCTTACAGATCAATGGTACCGACAGGAATGGTCGGTTGGTTAATTGATTCTGTGTCGTTAAGGATAAAGAGGACGCTTGTGCAGGATGCCATAAAATAGAGACCCATTTAGACAATATTTATTTACACTTACATTTTTAATGGAACGCTTTGATGGCAGAATGGTTGGAGCGTCCGCCTCGAAGTTAGGAGACCTGGGATCAAATTCGGGTCGGGTCATATCAAAGACATTAAAAAAGGTAGCTTGGCGCTCAGCAGTGAGAAGTTAGAGCAAAGAAAGAGTTGGCCCGGTGTGAGTATAATGTGACTGGATTGGGTCTCATGTCTGGTGTTTTCGGCACGATGCTTCATTTGCGGCAACACTACGGCGACATTGATTCGCCCTGCCACAAGAAGACACAATATATATACACGCACTCAATGATACCGCGCCGATATATGACTGTAACACTGCCCAAGTACGACGTAAAACCCCAAGCATAAGTACATGTTTAAAAAAGTAATGATTCCCAGTACTATACTTCTGTGCTGTGTTATCATGTTGGGTCTTACTGCGGATCTCCTTTATTACAAATAGTCTCATCGAACTGAAAAGTGCTATCCCTTAACGGACATGGCTTGTATAAAAACAGAATAGTAATTAGATATGACAAATATGACGATAATGATGATGTAAATGATGATGAAGATTAGTGGCTATGGTGATGATGCTTTGAAGATGGTGATGATGGTTATAACATTTGTCACACTTCTAAAAACTACGATAATGATGATTTGAGACATATGTACACGATTTAATGATAATGAAGATATATAGAATGATAATGATTGTGTAATGATGCATATATACGGAGTGAGTGATGCATATGAGTGCTTGGGGTTTGATGCATATATACGTCACTCTAGAACCCTACCTGTGGAACTTTAAACAGCCTTAGGAAGCTGGCTACCTGTGTAGAGATACTGCTTGCAGCTGCGCCCACCACTCCTACCACCCGGTCAAGGTTCCCTGTGCCCATCCTCCGGGGAGGGGAACCATCAGAGCACTGAAGTGGCAACTGCCCCGGGAAAGTTAAAGTTTCCGTCAAGTCACGCACAAACTCCACGGAGCGCTCCAGGGCGACTGTGGCGCTGTCGCAGGTATCGGCGATCAGTGCCCCAAGGGTGAAGCCCGGCAGAAATCCACTGGAATTGATCTCATCCAAACTAAACATCATGGCTTCCATCATCTGGATTCCGTCTTGATCTTGAATCGATCCACAGACCTTACTCTCGTGATTGTAGCCGTGGACGGGGAAGAGACCGCCGAGAACGACATCGCCGCTGTAGTTGGCCAGAGTCCCGACAAAGCGGTCGGCACCTCTTCGGCCCACGGTAGGCAACGGGTACATCCATAAGCAAACAACAAGCAAGTAAACATTAGAAGCAAGCCTCTCTGTTGTCACAGCGATGACAGGTTTGCCAAAACTCAATGACAGGATACTGGCCATTGTAAATCTCACTTATTTCTCACAACAATTTTTTAGCCCAAGAATATCGAAATGATCCCACATCACCATGGCAACGTGTTTGTACTCACAACATGTTGGATATCCAGGTTTCATAATAACTGTCAGTTAGGGTAAACGGGAGAAATATCTAGGACAGTGCCTCAGGCCATACACTTTGGCATGGTTTTTGCCTCTAGTAAGGTCACTAGTATATATACCACTACGAACTTTAGGCCGGCTGAAAAGTCGAAATATTCAAGCTGTCTTCAAACTACGTGAGTATGAAAACTAATGAAACAGCTTGGGGTTAGGCGTGCATCTACCCCCATCTATAGAAATGTTGTAAAGGTTTAATCTGTGATGTTCTATGATCAAGAACGCCTGCGAAAAAAAAAAAAACCCTGTCAATATTCGGTTTACTCAGGCTACAGGTGAAGTCCGTGGAGACCACTTTGACACGCCCACTTGAGACGTCTACAGTAGCAGCACCGCTGGACACCTTGTGTCCCTAAGCTACCAAAGTTCCATTTGAGACAGGCTGCTGACAGGCATCGATATCTGTCTCATCTATCTTCAGCTGACGGGCCTGTATCGCAGCAGTATCAACCTAGCTGCCAGCAAGGTGATCTTCTTGTAGCCTGAACCACCATGCCCGAACGACATGCAAGTCCTTATGGCACAGGATAACTAACAAAGTTCTCCATATTTAGGCCTCCGTATCACAATCACACCATGCGCAACATCGGTCAGTTCAACACTTTCAAAAGAGTGTGGCCTACGTAACAGGAATTTGTTAATCTGTAGCAATGATATTCACGCGATGCAGAAGTGCATCAGAGCGTTACGAAGGCAGATTTGTCTCCGGTATGTATCAAGCTAAGGCCTACCTGAGCAACACTGATTAAAACGCATCAGTCAATCAAGCGTAATCACCTAAGCGCAGTCAACGTTGTCTTTCCGAAGGAAAATCCACGCTCCTTTCGCGCTTCATCCTCGCAAGTAGTCATACTGCGAGTGTTGTGATTCTTGCGAGACCTGAAGCTGTGTGGAGAACAAAGGTTTGGATCTAACCAGCTCATGATGATATTTTGTGGCAGTATGTAACTCGAACTGCCAGTTTATGTCAGGTAACGCCTCCAGGCATAAACTGGGATAATTCAGGTACAGAGGTCCACACAGTTGCGACAGGTAACCCTTTATGCCTGACACCGATGTAAACAAACAACAGCTAACCAGCTCTGATGACACCGAGCTAGCCTTCCTCATGTACAGATATCCGCCAATATGTGCGTATAGATTTACATATACTCCGATACACTGCACATTACCCTTAACCTATTCTATACTATTTAACCTATCCTCCATGGATCAGTTGCTTAGCACGCCGGCTCCTGACCCAGGAGTCTCTCACCAATGCTGTTGCTGTGAGTTCAAGTCCAGCCCATGCCAGCAACCTGTGGATGATCGTGGGTTTCCCCCGGGCTCTGCCCGGTTTCCACCCACCATATTGCTTGCCGCCGTTGTATAAGTGAAACATTCCTGAGTACGGCGTAAAACACCAATCAAATAAATAAATAAATAAATACTGCTATCAGATATTTCTTAACGATATTGTAAAAGTGAGCATGTCACGGCAATCAGACATTCCTTATAAGGCATCATTCGGATGGTCAAACTACATATCTCACTATAAGTTGCGAAGTGAGGTAACTAATTCCAAAAAGTTAGAAAAGTTACGGTGTGAAACACACCCAAATGTGTCGGATTAACGGTAATGAACATTTACCGCTGTTCACAAGTGATTAAAGACTTCCCTTCACACCATAACTCTCGTAACTGCCATGCTCGAAATAGGATAGTTACCCCACTCCACAACTAATCTCTCCCCAAAACTGTTGTGGGCTGGCGCCGAATCTATAAAGCCGTTTGTATCTTTAGTGAAAATTTAATAGATCAGACTTGATTTGAATTTTTTTTACACATTTGTCTCAAGATATCATTTATGATGTGCTCAAAATGTAAATCCTTATTTTACTTTATTCAGAAAATCGGGTTTATAGCGACTCTGCCCATGTGTTACTGACTGAAGAAGCAGGGAGTTATACTAATATATTGCAAACTGTATATGATTAAAGAATGACGTTTTTATATCGACACACAACAAAACATAGGAAGTTTTTTAGAATTGGCATTAGATAGCCTACTTGTGAAATTAAGTGTTTCTTCGATGCTATAAAACTGCAGTTTTGAAACTCCATAGTTCGTTAGTAACATGTAGTAAATTTGTACATTTGTTGAGGTTGAAAAAAACTTCAACCTCAAAAATATACATCCCCTAACTTCGCGTGGTACTATGTCATAACACCACATGCATCTTGCAACGCAGCAAACTGGTACACCATGGTTAGCACGCCAGCGCGGCGCAATGGCCCAGAAGCCTCTCATCAATACGGTTGATGTAAGTTGAAGTCAAGCTCATGCTGGCTTCCTCTCCAACCGTACGTGGGAATCGTACCGTACGTCTTCCAGCAAGATGCGGATGGTCGTGGGTTTCCGCCGGGCTCTGCACGGTTTCCCCCCACCATAAGGCTGGCCGCCGTCGTATATTAGTAAGTGAAATATTCTTGCATGAGTATGGCGCAGAACATCAATCAAATAAATAAATAAACTGACAAAAGGAGAAAGTTCGATCGCTAATGCTCTGTCTGCATATTAATTACCGTTAATTCTCAAATTCACACCTTTATTTTTTGCATCCATGTGTCTCCTACAGCCGCGCCACCAAATCTAAGTTTTAGCTGAGGTTGGTGGAAGCGATACCATAGCATTTTGACACCTTGGTAACCTCCAGGGAAGTGGGCAAAACGTCTTCAGTTCGATCCGAAATAGACAAAATTCTGATATATTTTAACTAGGTGCGAAATAACTGTACAGAAATTTATGGTTTGTGGTTTATCCAATCAATGCCTCCTTCATTCTTCAGTTTGGAGGCAAATCATCGGCCAAATAGCATGAATTACGCATGTGTCACGTATGAAATACTCTGCTGCATGCGTGCACATTGGATTTATTGATTACTAAATAAACAGTCCAGCCTTACTGTACAGCGAACACATATTTTACGTGCCCGGGGGAAACCCATGACCGTCCGCAGGTTGCTGGAAGACGTACTCTTATGTCAAAGTCTCTTACGTACTCTTCTCTCATGTTATGCCGATGTAAGCATCTTTGGGGTTTTACGTCGTACTTAAGTTTTCCGGGGCCTCCGTGGCTCAGTCGGTTAGCGCGCTAGCGCAGCGTAATGACCCAGGAGCCTCTCACCAATGCGGTCGCTTTGAGTTCAAGTCCAGCTTCTGCTGGCTTCCTCTCCGGCCGTAAGTGGGAAGGTTTGTCAGCAACCTGCGGATGGTCGTGGGTTTCCCCGGGCTCTGCCCGGTTTCCACCCACCATAATGCTGGCCGCCGTCGTATAAGTGAAATATTCTTTAGTACGGCGTAAAACACCAATCAAATAAATCAAATAAATAAATAACTTAATTTTTCAGTCATATGACGACGAGGAGAAATCAGATCCCTGTCGCCATGCACTGAAGTATCATGCCGAAGACACGGGACATGACACCCTATCCAGTCACATTATACTGGCACCGGGACTAACCTCTTAGTGCTGAGCACCAAACGAGATAGCAAAACGTACGTTCTATTTGTAAAGTCTCTGGTGTGCCCCGACACGGGTTTGATCCTTCGAGCGCTAAAACTTTAAGAACTGATAAACTTGTCAATTAAGCACAGCCATGTGTAAATATAAAGACAAAAGAAAGTGTACTGGATACGAACTCCCTGGTCAGGGACTATACAGTAGACCTGTATAGAATTTGCTATTGGTCACTTGGTCCAAAAGGGACCAGACCAACAAGGTGGAAAATACTTCATGCATTCCATAATAAGCTACATGTATACATGTTATGAGCCATCTCGCCATTTATCGGATTGCAGTCATGTAATGTCTGATATCAATCCCACACCAGCGTATCAGTGGCGTATTGCTCACGAAGAAAAATCAATATTTACAATGACAATGCCTATTTGATTTGTTTTGTCTTTTTTTAAATTTTATTTTATTGGAGTTTTACGCCGTAATATTTCACTTCTACGACAGCGGCCAGAATTATGGTAGGAAGAAACCGGGCAGAGCCACGGAAATCCACGACCATCAGTAGGTTGCTGATATACCTTCCCATGGACAACCAGAGAGGAATCCAGCATGAGCTGGACTTGAACTCAAAACTGACAATATCAGTATAATATACTTTCACGTCTAACCTATATTTCCATCGCAACTTATATCAGTTAAATTTCCCTGTACCTTATAATTCTTCTTCAGTAACAGAAATAACTCCGGAACAATATTCATATTTTTTGAAGCCATAACACAGAGTGAAAAGTTAAACTATCATTTTCTCGGTGAATACAGACATATTGATATCTATTTATCATCTCACTGCACGTTCAAGCTCTCTCCTTTAAACATTTACTTCAAAAATTCTTCACAAACGAGTGTTAACAATGGTGAAAACTATACCGTTAATATAGTATACCACGACACGTACCTAAAACAAGTAAATGAAAATCATTTTTCCATAATTAAACAACCTCAATATATCACAGGCACTTCTACTGACCCATGCACATTTGCTTGCCAGTACATCTGGTCTAATTTTTAAACAGTGCAGAAAAGTAAAATGTGTCACAGTATATAAGCTAGCCGAAAATTTCCAAGCAACCAAGCTTGGTTTACACTTTGCAAAGAATTTCAGGTATGTGAAGTAGTTATTACAACACATAAAACTCCAGTATAATATGTAGAAAGGGACCTCTACGTCGAGCATTTAAGTTTCTTGCACCAGGTACCCACAACCACGATCCATGCCCGTCAGTTTATTGCTGCTCAAGCTCAAGTCAGAAAACCCAAACATCTTCATCTCAATGAATTCCTGTGCTGGGACACAATTGAACCTTTCACCGATTTCACTCCTTATAGCGCATGTGTTGCTCACTATATGCTCCCTTAACATCACACTTACCACTAGACAAGCATGCCCTTTTGAAACTATTCAATCAGCATTCATCAGTAAATTTTCAGATGTTGGTTTGAATCTCTGTGTGCACACTTCAGATAAAGAGAATGCCTGCGTATAAATTAAAATCAGAGAGAGAGTTTTCTGACCACTTCCTTCATCACCCTGACCCCAGTGACCTGGATGCTGTTTAAGATTTCTGTACAAATTTTGCTAGTGGTAGCAGTAAAGTAAAGAGACGGTAAGGTAACGTAGGCAGCAACGCAGGCGCTGTAAAGAGTACCGTATGCTCATTTGTAGTCTTCAGCATGGATGACCAGTATATGTGAACAGTGGTGTGATTCGTCCTCATAGTATCGCGGTTTACTTTGGATATTGATAATTTAAATACAAATAACATATGAAGTCCTTAGAGTGATCAGTGCATGCAGTCTACAAATAAAAACCACATAAATTTTATAAAAATGACCACATAAACAAATTCTATCTGTATATAATATAAGATGTATAGATAAAGATATGTTGCGTATTGAGATAAATGCAACCCAACGTCAGAGCAATCTCGGACTTCAAAAACCCTTTGACAAAACTTTTACTTTGACAAAAACAGCTTCTGTGGTTCAGTCTGCATATCAATCATTTAAACAGAGAACATGAGTCTTTAGAGTAAACAGCCTACAAATAACAACCATGACAGTATAATAAAAATCATCACATAAACAAATTCTGTCTGTATATAATTCACGATATGTGGGTATGGAAGTACAAATGACAGAAAGGATATAGGAATAACATGTATAAACATGAAAACGGAATGAATCGTTTTACAACTATCACATTCACGCTGGTTTATGGATAAATAGCGGGTATGCGAAATCTTAACTCTGCTTCATCAAATCAACTTGTATTACGTGTGTACTACTTAAACGCAAAAGGAAATCTTGTTTATTCGAGGAAATCACATGTATTTTCCAATACATCGATGGATTTATTTATTTGATTGATTAGTGTTTTTATGTCGTACTCAAGAATATTTCTCACGAATATGCTGGCGGCCAGCATTATGGTGGGAGGAAAGAGGACGCACTTAACTCAGGGGAAACAAAAGACCATCCGAAGGTTGCTGGCAGAGCTTCCCACGCTCGGCCGGAGAGGAAGCCAGCATGAGCTGGACTTGAACTCACAGCGACCGCATTGATGAGAAACTTCTGGGTCATTACGCTGCGCTAGCGCGCTAACCAACTGGGCCACGGAGGCCCTGTGAAATAGGCCTATGACTTAATACCAGGATTAGCTAATACACTTTCGAACAACCGGGTCCTGTACTCAGCTTTCCGTAAAATTCGTAGAGGTCATACTCGTTACCAAAACTGCCGAGTGATTGAGGAACGCTGCCGTGCTAACCACTTCGGCCACGGAGCCCACAATACATCTGTGAAGGTGAATGTACTAGCACACCTTTGTTCAACTGTAACTGCATTGTACCAAAATATTGAAGGTTTGGCTTTGTTACTCAGATGGTAGT
This sequence comes from Liolophura sinensis, assembly GCF_032854445.1. Lineage (NCBI taxonomy): Eukaryota > Metazoa > Mollusca > Polyplacophora > Chitonida > Chitonidae > Liolophura > Liolophura sinensis. Next base: position 31,563,233 of record NC_088303.1, read on the forward strand.
TGATTAAAACAGGAAAAATCCATGCCTTAAATCAGGAGTTAATATGTACTTGCCTGCTTTATCAATACTCATCTGGAACTGTTTTATCTTTGGCCGTGTTGCCATTACTCGTTTATCTCGAATTAGTCCGAGATTGATCTGACATTAGGTTTGGCAAACATTTTGTTCAGCTAAGGATGGTTCCAATGTGGCCGGACAAAATTTTGCCAAATCAAACGTCAGTTCAATCTTGGACTATTGGAACTGATGCAAATTTGTCAGTATTGCCAGGATGGGTGCTTAATTATCAAGAGCTGACGGTATTGTAAGTACTTGTTAATCGCCTGTGCAACCAATATTCTGAAACATTTTGAGAGACCTATTGGGTGTAGAGAAATAATTCGCAGTTTTAGGAAGCTTGCATTTTTGGTCACACAAATCATTTTAGCGTTATTTTCAAAATATTTGTGTGAATAAAATCCTTTGAAAAACTGATCTAGAGGTTAACAAGGTTGATGATTTACAGCCCTAAATCCTAAACAAATTCGACCAGACATATAGAGCATATTTTGGCATATTACAGGCATGTTACCCGTTATCTGGACAGGTTATTATATAATCTGTGAAATTCATTATGTGCCCCTACCTGCACAATACATTTTATTCAGCAAAGTCAAATGAATTTTTTTTCCAGATGGCATCAAAAGTTATACGTGTACTTCACTGGTCGAATTTGTTCGGGGTTTAGGGTGTTTTCAAGACTTAGTCCGCCGGAATTTGATATTTGGCTGCGTTGACAGTAGTTCTAAGAACTTATTTTATAACTGGTAGCGTACTATTCAAGGTTTACCAGGCTTTTCAAGGTTTTCTAGGCCTTGTCCAAAGCCTTCGATGTAGCCTACACCCATTACAGTTTTGCACTTTTATTTTGGCATTAATACCAACCAAATTTTGACGTCATATGACGACGAAGGAATCCGTAGGGTGTAAGTGATAAGCCTCGTTGTTGCAGGACAGTTTCCACCGCTCTTTTATCTAATGCTGCTTCACTGAGACGACTTACCGAAGGCAAGTAAGCCGACCCGCCTGAGCCATCACGGGTCAACCAGTGGTTGCTCTATCCCCTTCATGCTGAACACCAAGCGAGGAAGCTGCAACTTCCTCTTTTTAAGTCTTAGGTGTGACTCGACCCAGGACTGATCTTGGATCTACCACTCCCGAAGCCGACACTCTACAAACTCAGCAGCAGAGATGGTGAAATATGGTTCATAGATGATCAATGAATACAAAAACTCTACACCTGGTGACAAAATAAAAATGAAAATGTGTACAGTGTGTCTCACGCTGGATACTGATCATCTTTCAAATGTGGCTCTATGGGTATGGCACATTCAAAACAAAAAGATACAATTTTCAATACATATTAACTTATTGAAAGATGATGAAATATATAAATGATTCACATATTACTAAACACCCAAAAGAAAGCTATATTTACTCCTACCTATTGAATTACATGTAAATAATAGGCCCCTATTAAATATTTAAAACTGTCACTGTCAGATCTGTTCCTTAGCCTTAAGATATATACAACATATTTACTGCATTTATTTGATTGGAGTTTGACTCAGTACTCAAGAATATTTCACTTTATGGTGGGAGGAAACCAGGAAAAACCAGGGCTTAAAACCCATGACTATCTGCATGTTACTGACAGACCTTCCCATGTATGATCGAAGAGGAGCAGCATAAGCTGGACTTCAACTCACAGCAATCAATACATGTTTTCTCCACAACTTATTTACAAGCGACCAACATAGGATCATTTTGATATCTCTTTATTTAACTGTTGTACAAGGAATACTATGTGTTTTCACTATGTCTATTTCCTGTACCTCTAAGCTTTATAACAGTGTGAAGGAGTTGCCCTGTTGGGGTCTGATTCAAATACATAGGCATATTAAATCACAAAAAGGATTGGATGTCCCAAAATTGACAAAAACCTATAAAGAAGAAAACAAAAAAATGATGCCAAAATCATCAGAAAGAGCATCAAAAATTATTTGCTAATATGATTTTTGATATTTTTTTTTTTGAAGAGAAAAGGGTATTTGAAAATATTTTTTGTATGGTGGGTATTTGGGACCAACTTTTGGTATTTATTGTTGTTGCATAATAATGTTCTAAATAAGGATGTGATGCTTGTCTAATAAATTTAATTGAAAGTAAATCTGTTGTTTATATTGAAACATATGCATTTAATCTAAGTTATGATAATATTATATTAATATAACCTATTAGAAATATAAAAATGATCCAAATAGAGGTTTAATACATTTGTTAGCTGAAAAGAACAAATTCTCGTGCAAAAATATTTATCAAACCTGTCTTACATCCTCATTTATGACATTATTTAACAAAGACTATAAATACCAAAAGGTGGTCCCAAATATCCACCATACAAAAATTATTTTCCAGTGTTTTTTTCTTCTTAAGGAAAAATCGGAAAGAATATTGAAGACCACATTTAGGAATAACTTTTTACACTCTTTCAACTGAGCTTTATGTCATTTTTATGTTTTATCCACCTTTAAATGGCCCTAAGGAAGAATAAACAGGATCAAGGGAAATGTGTCACTTGAAAAAAGCTAAACTTAATTATTTACTGACGGCAATTTGGACTGGATTGTGAAATGCTAAAGCGCCTGTCATATATTTAAAATATAGCATCAACTTTAAACTCACTGAACTAGATGCAGTTGGTAAAATAGTGAACAAGCGCCGACAGGAAATTAAGAATCCAGCATGTCCAGTGTAACTGGCCAAAACTGACCAGCATCAAAAACAGTTCAGAACCCAATTTCTCACATTATTATTTATTTATTTATTTGACTGGTGTTTTTTGCCTTAGTCTAGAATATTTCACTTATACGACAGCGGTCAGCATTATGGTGGGTGGAAACCGGGCAGAGCCCAGGGGAAACCCACGATCATCTGCAGGTTACTGACAGACCTTCCCATGTACGGCCGGAGAGGAAGCCAGCATGAGCTGGACTTTAACTCACAGCGACCGCATTGGTGAGAGACTCCTGGCATTATTTATTTAACTGGTGTATATAACATAGCAGGTAGCTACTAAGTTCTGAACTTCTGGCAGATAAAATGCTGACAAAACTGAGACTTAATGAGCCTGCCAGTGAAAGTAGTGAGTTAGTCTTCATGGCTCGACCAATAATTGACCACCAAAGGTGGGCTGGAGAGGTCTAAGATGGCAAAGAGTTTATACACATGACAGAAATGGATTTTCATTGAGGTGGGTCGACTTGTGAGTCACAACGCCCGAGTTTATCTACACGGACTACCCCAGATGGCTATTTTAACGTCTCTCAATATACTGAACTGGCGGAGTATGCCCTACATCACACGATATTCCGCAAACGCAGTTGGTTATATAGGATCTAAAATATCCACCTAAATAGGCACGTGACTACACCGGGCTGACTTGCTTTCAATTTAAGTACCATGAAGATGGCACATTTTTCAAATAGCTGCAGATAAAAAAACATCCGGAGAAGGTTCATATCATGATTATTTACCGGTACAAATGTGCCGGCCATCGATCGAAAGTTGAAAAAAAAAATTCTGTGTGTTGTTGTTGTTTTATCATTTATGTTTCTGAAGTTTTTAGGCCCTATTTTGCTTCCGACTCTGACCTCGGGCATTACGTGCTGCCTGATCACTGCGTAAAGCCACCGTTTATGCCCAGAAAAATAAGTGAGCTAAAGGTGCGGTGGTCAACTAGGCAGTGTTCAACAAAGAACGTGACCTCTGCGAGACAGAAAATCACGCACCATTGATAATCCCGACATTGGGCCTTGGTCCAAATCATGTATTCTCGTCAAGTCACGCAGTATCACGCGTTACCTGCAATCCAACACTTGTGAGAGAGAACACATGGGTTAAAGTCGTCTGCTGGCAGTAAAAGAGACATGTTTGCAAGGGCGGGTGTTACTTTGTCAAATTCATCTCATCGTCGAATACGAACACTTTGTGCATCACCAGTTATTTGGAGGGAATATGTCTCAGTGTCATCCTGTGGAAATTGTCAATATTTGCGTTCAAAACTCTCCAGTCGGAGTAAGTCTTTACAACAACAACGCCGCTTTCCTCATTTTTAAAGTTAAGCTAAGTTCACGATGCCAGTATGTCTGATGTATAGATAATGTGGAAGTTACACTGCTGTTATATTCATTACCTTATACGTCCGAGCATTTAGCAGATAAGGTAGAGCTATGATGATCATGTTTTTATATTTCTTAGTGGCCTTACGTAACTCTTCAAATGGTAGCCGTACCTTCGTGAGCATGGAAAGTTGGGCATTTATAGCCCTAGCCGCAACTGCTCCAATGGTTACTGAACCAACGTACGTACCATCTTCGCAAATGCTACTTGGTTCCACTCTGGAAGTTCGTCTGTGCACCCTTCAAGGAAACCCGCTCCCTAATAATATATCCCCATATCACTGCAAAAATTTACTAGAAACAAAATATCTTCCACTCGCTCACCACAACAGTTTATCCAACCACCATGGTGTCACTTGAAGCAATCAACCTCTGCTCATGTTGCAGGATGCACCAGTGGCAAAATCGAAAAGGTACACATCTATCACAAGGAAGTTTGTGGTTTGTGAATTGTAATGACGACATGACAGTAGCTGGTGACCTGTTCCAGTGACCCAGTGGGACATATATCATTTCTAGCGATTTACAGTGGTGATGTGGGGAAAATATGTTCAGGGAACACAGTCTTTCTGCTTCACGTGAAGTGCAGTTGTAGCGACCTCAGGCCTAAATTGAATGGTGCACGAACGGACTTTCAGCTTTCAACCGGGTAACATTTGCAATGATGTTATGTACATTAGTTCAGTAACCATGGAAGTAGTTGCAGCTGCCTTAGCTCAAACGACATGTGCACACAATTATCACATTGTATCAGCATCTAGGTACCTTATCAGCAAAGTTCACTGCACATACAATCCAAAAGATCTAAATCCTATTAATACATGCTCAGTTTAAGGGCTGGGACATTTGCACACATTTTGTAACCTTTGGTGGATAATTCTTCAGAAAATCTCAATCAATCTTGGAAATAAGTACTGTAATTCTTCACCTTTTTGGACATATTTGCAAGGTGTTTATTCAAGCACATTCTAGATGTATTCTGTGTAGATCTCAAAATTATTATTTTTTGTCATGTGAAGCCCTGAAATTGGCCAACCAACCAGTGTAGTTTTGTCTTCAAAATTAAATTACAAAGGTTCATAAATCACACTGAAATTTGCTCTTTCATCTGCAGAAAGGTTGAGGAATTCGGGTTGTTCAAGTAAATTATACGCTCAGGTGTATTTTCAACAATTTCTGGTATTTACCTGCCTCAACGTTTAATCAATGAACTATTTGTGGATAGAAGTGAGGCTTCTAATCCACTCTAAAAACAAATAGCACATTGAGCCTTCTATGAACTTGAGACTGGGACTTGATCGTCTGTTTCCGTTTTAGCTATAAATACCAAATTTTGTGCAACGGAACTCATGACATCAACAGCATCAATAAAAATCTTTGCTGCAAAGTGAATTCTAGTATTCTGCAATGAAGCCACTTGACTTCTTACAAACTATGATCAAGTCAATAAACTTTTAAAGCTAAGTAAACAGTGAACATTTTTCTTCCAAAATGGTGAAGTGTAGAATAGATTTATCCTTCATTGTCAATCTGTGTGCAGAATACAATTTAACAGTGTTTTTGGTCTTATCCTTTCAGGACGTTTCAGATCCGCATGTACATACTACACCAAAGGTTACTCTACCTCCTCCACATCGTCACAGGTTTCTTATGCCAATTCAAGACGAATTCATGAACGATGGCGAGAAAAAACTGATGTCAGACAGGCTCCATCCTTGGAATCAGTTCATACAGAAATGATACAAGGTTTGATAGCAATTTCGTTTTAATTTAATTTGTGGTCAACTTGTGTTTATTGAATGGCATGAAACAAAATACATGTATAACATCAGATCACCAGGAATTAAATATGGACTGTGTGGATTGTTGTAGGATTCCCTGGCTTCCTTCCACCATGATGCTGGCTGCAATCGTACAAGTGATAGTATTACCATTGTAAAGTTACTGTTTTAAATAGGCAATATCAGTTGAATAGAAATCAATGCATGTGGTGAAACAGCTGTCCAGTCAAGTTCAGATTTAAGGATTGGGGTGGGAGGGGTGGGGGAATAAAGGGATCATTAATAGAATGGCTCTGTGATGAGAAGGCTTAACTCTTGTACTGACCTGTAGATATCTTAGTTAAGTATTGTTTTGCATTGTTGTTATCTATAATAACAACACTATGGTTACCACTAGTTAAACTCTGTATAAATAGAACTGCCTCTAAGCTTAGAAAATGGATAGTTGGAGCTAAGAGTCAGGTCTGAAGAGCTGACCTGTAGTGGCCACCTTCACCTGACCACAAATAAAGTAGTTAACGGTTGTTAATGTTAGCAGACCTGGAGTGTTGTAGAAAAGATTCATGGTTCGACTACCAGGTGAATGACAATCCCAACAACAAGGTCACAATGCATACATGTATAACTCGTCCCCGGTCATCATCTACTCTTGGATACAACTTAAAACTCCAGTCAAATAAATAAATCAATAAACATGCTACTATGTCTATCTTTGATGTTAGATCTAAGAGAAAAAGGGTTGTTATACCTGAATTCTTCATTCAGACTGATTTTTAATTCGTGTATCACAAGATTGGGCACCCCAAAAGAGTGAACAGAAAAAGAGCAAGATTTTACGTCAGTTGTGATGTTTCCTCAAATGGTTTCCTATAACCCTGAATTGCAGTCATTTGATAGAAGCCTGAGGACACATCATTGTAGTGCTACATGTAGATAAGTGTTAATACTACTTTATATACTGTATAAGCCAGGATTTTAATCAAGCTTAGATATGTGTATTTATAGTCAATACTTTTAAACTCACTTGTTTTATAGGCATATCATGGCCTTGTGATGTGGTGGCTAACATGCTAGTGCAGCACACTGCCCCTAGAGGCCGTTTCACAAAATGAACATAACATTACCTGCATGTATCTTTCATGGCAACCAGTATTGTAGGTATTAGGTCATCATGGTAGTTACATGAATGTAACGCTACATTCACTTTGAGAAACGGGGCCCTCTCACCAAAGCGATCACTGTGAGTTCAAGTCCAGGTCATGCTGGCTTCCTCACAGGTTGTATGTGGGAAGGTCTACCAGCAGACTGCGTGTGATCGTGGTCTCTGCTCAGTTTTGTCCCACAATAATGCGGGCCGCCTTCATACAAGTGAAATATTCTTGAGCACGGCGTAAAAACCTATCAAATAAATAAATATGTTGACATATTCTGTTCTTGTAAACAGTACTGACCTACAAGATGGAGAGGATGATTCTTGACGAGTCTCACAGTTATCTCCCCTTAACAGTGCACTCTGCGAACTCCCAGAGTACATCAGAAGAGCAGTGGACTGACTTTGATGCTATATCTGTGATCTCTGCCCCTGACACAGCTCGGAAACTGATTCAAAATCCTGATCATGTGAACATTAGTTTTCCTGCCACAAGCTGGGATGTGGAACTGCTGCAGTTTAAACATTCAGTCTTAAGAGACAAGAAAAAGTTAAGGATCAGCAGCAAAGCCAAAGACATATTTTCGACATTTGCTAAGTCTTCAGAAACCCTGACAAGTCTGAACAGATTACCGCATCAAAATGACCACGCCATTTCTCAGACATTTTCTTCTCACCAGGAAAGCCCTCAGTCAAGTCCACATCAAAATGAGCAGCATGTACTTAGGAAAATGTCGGCAAGACAAGGCCAGACTTTGGACAAAAGTTTTGTTTCTAGTTCCCTCAGTGAGCCCTCTGTGAGAATCACTGAAGATGAAGTCAGTCATCGTGAGGACATCGATTCAAGAAATCTGCTGAAGCACTTGCACACTAGGAAGCCTCTTGAAAAAATGCTTCAGAAGTCGACTTCCAACGAGGTTAAGCACAGTTCAGGCTCAAGTGTTCACGATCTAAAGTTTGAAGAAGAAGATTATGGCAAGGAATCTATCAATATTGAACGACTTGATAATGAAGTTAGTTCTCAGGAGGTCACTGCTGCTGATGACCTTGTTTTGGGAACTGAACGAGTGTACGCAGTGGATGCACGATTGGAGCCATTAGAGGACGCTGTGTCCGAGGATGATCTGGACACAGAATCTGTTCATTCTGCTCCACCAGTTTTCCTTTCCAAAAAAAAGAAGTCTCGTCTTGCCAAACAAGAATCAAACGAAAAAGGTAGGCGACATCTTTTCTTTGTATTATTCATGTATTAAAAGTTCTATGTCCCTTTCGTTCTTTGGCATTTGTGAGAGATAGGATCAGGCGAAATCTGAATACACTGCTCAAACAGCTAGGTCAGGTCATACCAAAGACTTTTAAAATGGTACCTCTTGCTGCCTTGCTTGGTGCTCAGTGCTGAGAGGTTAGAGCAAGAAAACAGGACTGGTTGGATGGTGTCAGTATAATGTGACTGGGTGGGGTGTCCGCGTTAGTGTCTCTGGCATGATACATGTACTTCACCGATACAGGACTCGACATAAGAGGCGATCGAACCGGCCGATCGCCTGTCGATCTACAAGTAAATTTAGATGAAGACATTTTTGATCACCATGTAAGCTCCAGGGGATCGATAATTTCACATGTTGGCAAACACAATGTGTTCTCAGTAGGCCGCAAATAGCTAAATTTATTTCATTTACAGGAGAATCCACACAAACTTTATGCCAGTTCAAATAGAAAAAGAACTGATCACTGATGTCGGTAAAATGAAAATGGCTGCTTGCGTCTGTGAGCGTAGACTACTAATATTTGATGTGATCTATGATTGGCTCAGTGAAAATTGCATGACCAAAGAAATATTTCGTTTCATAATCCCAAATAAATGTTCATACCTCTGAGGAGCTTGTGGACGCACATGGTTTAAAAAATGACATCGAAACAACATCTACTGTAATTTAATGATTAATACTTTAATTAATGCTATTACTACATTTAAATCAATGAAAGTATTTTGTTAAAACCAGTACATTTGCATGATAATTCTCTGTACGAGTTTTCTTTCGAACAATGTGAGGGCCTCCGTGGCTCAGTCGGTTAGCGCGCTAGCGCAGCGCAATGACCCAGGAGTCTCTCACCAATGTGGTCGCTGTGAGTTCAAGTCCAGCTCATGCTGGCTTCCTCTCCGGCCGACGTGGGAAGGTCTGTCAGCAACCTGCGGATGGTCGTGGGTTTCCCCCGGGCTCTGCTTGGTTTCCACCCACCATAATGCTGGCCGCCGTCGTATAAGTGAAATATTCTTGGATACGGCGTAAAACGCCAATCAAAAAAAAAAAATCAAACAATGTCAAACCCGATTTTGAAAGTGAAGAAAACATATAGCTTGTACATTGGGGCCCATTATCTTTACACAGCAACGTGGATATATGTACCATGAAATACTGCCATTGATACAAGGTTTTTCCATAATCAGATTGTTAATTTAATATGTGGGTTTGGGGTTCCCACACACCTATCTGGAGGGTGACGTCCCCTGGATTATAATAAAGTCGGCGAAAAGAACGCACCATACAAGATTGGACGAAATTTGTAAGTATGAGGGGATAGATTGATGAAGTAGGGGCAATCAGAATTTCGATCCCCTCGCTGAAAGTTCAAGAGAACGATTTTCCGATGCCCTCGTTCATCTTGCCCTGCCTCAAGAATGACTTGTTGTCCTCATATGTCGTATAAAGTTTTAAGTTCAACATAAATGCTAAGCATATATACATTAAAATAGTATGCCTTCAAAAAGGGCTGTATTGAAAACCCTCTGTTACATTTCTGACTAACCCCTGACATGGCTGACTACAAGTACATGTGTGTTGAAAAGATCAGTCAAGATACAAGAAAATACCTTTTGTGAAATGACCATATATAGTGTTTCCACCGGTTTTAGGAAAATGAACTAGGAAAAGTTCTAGTTTTTCATTTTTTTTTTTTTAATTCAGTCTTTTTTTTTTTTCTTGTTTTAAAGGTAGTACAAAGCTGACCAAAACAACCAGAGCTGTGAAACCACTGGATGTGGAGAAGAAAATTGCATACTTTAACCAGGATCTTCTGGCCTACGTGGAAGCATGTGTTCAAGCAGGCATGGTAAAGTACACCCTCATCCACAGAGCTCAGGTTTTCCACACATGTAGAACTAATGACACAAAGGAGATGTTCCATTGTTGTTTTGACGTGGGCAAATTAAATACCATAAATTGCAAAATTCACAACTTTGTGTAATGTATATTAGAATCAATGTTAAATGCCCTCAGTGTTAAACAAAATGTTACTGTATGTGCTGAGCTGAGGTTTTACATACCTGTAATAACGCAAGCGGGAGGCTGTGTGCATATTTAGTATCATGAATTACAAAATTCATGACTTGTGCATTGTGTCTTTCAATCAAACACACAAATCTCAAAAAGCTCAAAAAGTGCTGCATGTATTGAGCTGAAGTTTGTAGACATTTGAAGCACAGTTGCAAGAGGAGATGTCTGAGTATCAATGCTTTGTGTGCATATTAATTACTGGAAATTACCAAATTCACGAATTCCATACTTTATGTATTCAGCTAAAGTTTTCTAGAAGTGAGGCAAGCTCTTTGGTAAGTTAGAGTTTAGTAGTGAGTCATATATTTGTTTACAACAGTGAGGCTGCCTGTCACAGACTTTTCACTTCAGTCTTGTCCTGTGATTGCTTGGTTTTCAGAACAGCTGCCATCTACATGTTAAATGAAAAGTGAAACAGTTTCAATCTTTGCACACAGTACAATGTATGTATTAAACTTTGTGTTTTCTGTCTACTTCCAGGTTTCAAATGCCCAAATAGCAGTCAACTATTACAGATACAATGGGACAAGGCAAAAGCAACGGCGTTTGGAAAAAAAACATATCGACACGTCACATTTAAAGATAAAAGATATCAAAATATATAATACTTTGATGCATTCATGGGCAAAACAGGTACAGGTCTCAGTGAGAAACGTGTACTTCATCCTCTTAACCCTCCCAATTAAACAAAGTTAAACAGAAGTTAAAGAAAGCATGATCTCAGGCATTTTCAGCCCTTAAAGGGATACAGAATCTGGGTTAAATCATACAGCTTTGGTGACACCTGGATTATTGTCAGTATACCATACCTGAAATTCAGCTAAGGCAGGGCATAGCCTGAACTTGTTTATCTCTCACACCAGCCAATCAGAATCGATTCTGTATCCCTTTAAGGTCTTAATATGATACATGTATATTACATGTATTTTATACAACTTCCACATTTGCTTATTTTTTTAACAATGTGGCGATTGTGTCACGCATGTTCCATTTTGCTCGTCACCATTAGCAATGTTTATATTGCACTTCGCCATTATCAATGTGACGTTACTGTGGCGTCATTCGATGACACTGCTGAGTTTCTGTCTGCGCATTTCATCAAGGATTACAACTAGTTTTGCTGTCTTAAAGGTTTGGTGTCTAGTTGAATTGATTCACGTTTGTTGTATGTTATTGCTGATGTTAACACTTTGCTGATTGGGGGCCTCCGTGGCTCAGTTGGTTAGCGCGCTAGCGCGGCGTAATGACCCAAGGGTCTCTCACCAATGCAGCTGCTGTGAGATCAAGTCCAGCTCATGCTGGCTTTCTCTCTGGCCGTACGTGGGAAGCTCTGTCAGCAACCTGTGGATGGTCGTGGGTTTCGCCCCAGGCTCTGCCCAGTTTCCACCCACTGTAATGCTGGCCGCCGTTGTATAAGTGAAATATTCTTGAGTATGGCGTAAAACACCAATCAAATAAATAAATAAAATAAAGTCTTTGCTGATTGGAATTGTGAACAAGCTTTTCTATCCCACAATAATGCTGAATAAATATGTATGTTTGTACAGTGTATTTAAAATGTAATTGTTTTTGTTTTTTTTTTGTTTTTTTTCGTTCAGGAGAAGCTTGACATGATAAAGCAGTGCTTCTCCAACATGAAGGAGGATGGGTTGACAGCTGACCTTCAGTCGTACGCCGCGTGTTTGGAGTGTTTGGGTCGGCAAAAAAATCCAGACTTCAGTTTACTAGAGCGCATTGTGGAAGATGTGAAAAAGGATGTAAGCATCTACACATGGACTGAAATCATTTGTGATATCATATTCATTTTCATAAGTAATCTGTGAGGTTGTTAGAATTTCTCTCTCATTGCCTTATCAGTTAGAAATTAGTAGAAAGAAATTATTAATAAATTTTTCCACTAAATTCTTTCGAATATTTATTAAGCTCAGTTTATTATCTTCTACTGGTAAATCTTAAGTATCCCAAACTCGCATTTCTACTGTTTTGGTAAGGCAGATTGCAGTTTTCAATCAGAGCTATGTATTGTCAAAAGACATGAAAGTGGGGTAGTGACACATTAAACTTTAAACTTTATATGGACTCAAACATACTTTAATGTTGAAAACTTGAAAAATACACACAGTTGAATAATCTAGAGCTGAGCTGAATCCTAGTCTGTCATCAAAGTGTGCAAATATTGTAGAGATGCAGAGATTGCTATGTGCTTTTGTTCGTTCCATGCATGGCCCATTCTTTTTGCTTCACGCTCAAAACTGCTATCTGACTTATCAGTCAGGTGAGCAAATTTACAACTGTCATCATATTGTTAAGTACTTTAATAAACACTGATCAAATAAATGGAAGTTTTTAGCTATAAGCATATATTAAGCAGTCACAAAATTCAAGAAGAATCAAGGCCTCAGAATTGTATGAAAAATGCAGTTTTCATTGTTGTAATATGCTGAGGTTTTTAACTTCTTACTGTGCACATATAATTGGAATTGAGGGCTTTAACTGGTTTATTACTGCTTTGATCGATGATATTTTTGTAGAATCTTGACATTCGAGAGATGTTTAACCAGTGTGTTTTTGTGAAAGATGAAAGACAGGCTGTTTACCAGGTGGGTGTTAGGTCATTTAATTTCCCCGGATTGCACATACAACATCTTCAGCAAACTATGTTATAATTTGTTACTCTTGGACTGCTAATATTATGTCCGCAAATTCACTGTGGACTAAAAACATGTATTTCTGAATTTAAAGAACTAAACTAGTGTCAAAGGTTCTGTGATTTTATGAAAGATTTGAAGTATTTATGAACTTAACTGGTTTTTTTTTGTGTATTTAGTGTAAGGTTCCGTTATGTATAGGTGCAAATAATGCTGAAGAATTGTTACAGGTTATAATATTGGCCCTGTGATCAGTGTGTTTTTCTCTTCTGATAGGCCATCCGTCAAGTCTTGCCAGATTACGAGCCAAATGAACCAAGGGAGATAAATCCATATGATAACCAATTACTAGAGAATTGGAAGCTTTCACCCATGGAACAGGTATTTTGTAATTGTTTATATTACATGGCTCTTTGTGTGTCTTAGAAATGAGGAAATATTCATCATAATTATCATATATAATATTCCCTTCCCTCAGGGCTCTGCCCAGTATCCTCTCACCATAATGCTGGCTGCTATCGTGTAAGTGAAATATTTTTGAGAACGTTGTAAAACACCAGACAAATAAATAAATAAATCATATATTCCTTGAGTCCCTGAGTTTTTCTTCATTTGACTGTTGGGTGGATACATTTATTTATTTGATCATTAAGCACCAGACTCGAGGTTTTGGGTAGCTACAGTAATATTATTAGTTATAGGGTTACAAAGTGACAGGATACGGAAATATATGGTGTTAGTAAACTGTGCATGTATTTTGAGCAAGGCATCAACTGAGCGCAATATGAGGGATACTGACACAATTTCCATATCCTATCACCAAGTGTAAAAAATATATCCCTCAAATGACCCACCGATTCAGTGATAAAGATCGATGGATAGGCGATTCATTTCATTATTGTGACCCTATTCAGCAAACACATATGACGTCGGCTGCGGGATACTGTTAGTTACAAGGTTACAAAGTGATAGGATACGCAAATATATGATGTCAGTAATCCTCGTGAAGATTACTGACATCATATATTTGCGTATCCTATCACTTTGTAACCTTGTAACTAACAGTATATGTTTTTGCTGACTTAGAGTAACCATGTAGTGAATCTATCCTTCAAAGACCCATCAATTCAGTGCAGAAAACTGATGTATAGGTGTATCACGTCATTGAAGTGACCATTGTAGGTACAACCCAACAAAGGGAGATAACCTACTCAGCAGACACATTTGGCGCTATCTGGAGGATTCGAGAGTATATCTCTACCCATGTGATCTTTGTTAAATGAAAAGCGGAGCATTTTGGAATATACACTTCCAGTGGCAATTGAGAATAGATTTCTACGGGTGATGAAGAAACAAAAATGGTTGATTTTATATTGACACAGGTTGTTGAGAAGAACCCATACCATGGTGTGATGTCCACAAGACAGCTGAAAACACGTGCTGAGCAGCAAATGGATTTAGAGGTCGCAAATGATGTCAAGGTGAAATCTGTTGTACTACGGGAACCAGCCAATGAGAGAACTCTGAAAATGGTTAGTCTTTTTGGACAAAGGTTAAGTTCAGGAGCAAATTATACATCATGTAGACAAATTAAAATATGGCCGGCATAATCTTCCTGTTTTTGTTAACCCTACAGCTGATGAACCTTTGTCACAACATGTGCATTGTACATTTAAAGGCAAACATTGTTTTCTGTGTCTTTGTATCCAGAGTTTATTGCAGGTGGTATTTTTTGTTTTTTTTTTTATTTTACCTAGTGTTCAGACTATGTAGTTTTCTATGTCCTCACACCCATTGTTAATTGTATTCCAGACCATGGACGTCTGGGCATTGGCCGTTTTACCTGTGCCAGCATGTTTTGCTCATGCAAAACAGTGAAAACATTGTCTAAAAAACATGAGATTTAATACAGAACTCTAGTTACAGGGCCATATCGAGAAAAACATCGGACTCAAAATGATGCTTTCTAAGAGCTTTTAAGTCTGTGTATGAAACAAATTTGTATGAAGACTTAACTCTTTATTGGAAAACCATCATATTCTTGTTTAATTTACTTGTTAGTTTTCAAACTGCTGTTTAGTTTTAGCAGCCAACAATTTGGGAACCCAAATTATATCGCAGAACTGAAGTGACTCTTAGATATGGCCCTGAGTTAACAGCCTCAGAATTCCAGATTGCGGTACAGATTGATCTGTTGTTTAACGTACTATAATTTCCGGTCATTATCAGGCGTAGAAGTAGTTCTCAGTATATCATCCAAAGTTGTTTATTTCCCTACACCTTTCTATGGGAACTTTCACCTCTTTGTCTTCTTGCCGTTGCCTCATATGAGTGAAGTGCCAGGATGTGTGCAGTCTTGAATATATGTTTTGTTTTCTTTGCTTGACTTCTTGCAACAAGTATTAAATCTAAATATGAGTGGTCTTCCATGTGTCCTGGAGGGCAGTGGTGTAAAGTACAGTGTTCTGTTCCTTTGTAGAGGGAGATCTTACAGGTCATGGAAGACGATTGGAGAGCTCAGATCAAACAGGGACTGGTGAGGAAGATGAAGTACATGCAGCGGAAAAATAAAGGTATTCACATGTAAATTTCATTTATATTAGAAAAGTACAGGTACATGGAGTTCAGTGAGTACCAGAAAGACAATAGCAGGGAAAGTTGTATAGATCCAATCAGGTTACCGCATACAGATCATATGTATTTTAATGAATTTTCAGAATGAACCTAAAGAAATATCATGGAAACAACATATGCCATATGAAAAACTTGCATTGCAGATAAATTTTTTTTTTTTTAGTAATCATATTTTCCCTAAGGCCAAAATGTCAAGATGTCATATCTCCCCGCTACATTATTTGACCAGAAAAATTGTCTAGTGCTTGACATTTTTAAGTGTATTCATTTTTTTGTGTTCATAAAAGGAAAATACTGCATTGTCATGATTTTTGGTATCTGCTCAAAAGTATGTGATGCGGATGATATGTTTTAATGTTATAATGATTTATGTGACTTTTTTAGTCAATTGATATCGCATTTGTTACGTTTTAAGGATGTTACTTTGTATTTACTCTGTTGATTGTATGTCTGTTTGTTGATTGTATGTCTGTTTGTTGATTGTACATGTATCTCTGCCTGCTTGTTGATTGTATGCCTTCTTGTTGATTGTGTGTCTGTTTGTTGATTGTATGTCTGCTTGTTGATTGTATGTCTGCTTGTTGATTGTACATGTATTTCTGCCTGCTTGTTGATTGTATGCCTTCTTGTTGATTGTATGTCTGCTTGTTGATTGTACATGTATTTCTGTCTGCTTGTTGATTGTATGCCTTCTTGTTGATTGTATGTCTGTTTGTTGATTGTATGTCTGTTTGTTGATTGTATGTCTGCTTGTTGATTGTACATGTATTTCTGCCTGCTTGTTGATTGTATGCCTTCTTGTTGATTGTATGTCTGCTTGTTGATTGTATGTCTGTCTGTTGACTGATTGTATGCCTGCTTGTTGGTTGTATATCTCTGTTGACCGATTGTTTGCCTGCTTGTTGGTTGTATGTATCTCTTCTTGTTGATTATATGTCTGCTTGTTGATTGTATGTCTGCCTCTTGGTTGTATGTCTGTCTGTAAACCGATTGTATGCCTGCTTGTTGGTTGTATGTTTCTCTGCTTGTTGATTATATATCTGCTTGTTGATTGTATGTCTGTCTCTTGGTTGTATGTCTGCCTGTAGACTGATTGTATGCCTGCTTGTTGGTTGTATGTATCTCTGCTTGTTGATTGTATGTCTGTTTCTTGGTTGTATGTCTGTCTGTTGACTGATTGTATGCCTGCTTGTTGGTGGTATGTCTCTCTGCTTGTTGATTGTATGTCTGCTTGTTGATTGTATGTCTGTCTGATGGCTGATTGTATGTCTATCGTTGTTGATTGTATATCTGTCTGTTGACTAATTGTATCTCTGCTTGTTGATTGTATGTGTGTCTGTTGGCTGATTGTATGTCTCTCGTTGTTGATTGTATGTCTCTCTGCTTGTTGGTTTTATGTCTGTTGGCTGATTGTATGACTATCGTTGTTGATTGTATGTCTGTTGAGTG
Organism: Liolophura sinensis; assembly: GCF_032854445.1. Classification (NCBI taxonomy): domain Eukaryota; kingdom Metazoa; phylum Mollusca; class Polyplacophora; order Chitonida; family Chitonidae; genus Liolophura; species Liolophura sinensis. The sequence continues at coordinate 31,580,450 of NC_088303.1, forward strand.
ATTGTATGCCTGCTTGTTGGTTGTATGTCTGTGTGTTGACTGATTGTATGCCTGCTTGTTGGCTGTATATCTCTCTGCTTGTTGATTATATGTCTATCGTTGTTGATTGTATATCTGTCTGTTGACTAAATGTATCTCTGCTTGTTGGTTGTATGTCTGTCTGTTGACTGATCATATGCCTGCTTGTTGGCTTTATGTCTCTCTGCTTGTTGATTGTATGTCTGTCTGTTGGCTGATTGTATGTCTCTCCTTGTTGATTGTATGTCTCTCCTTGTTGATTGTATGTCTCTCCTTGTTGATTGTATGTCTATTTATCATCAACAGGTGACCATGGCATGAACTTGTACCCTTTCCTGAAGCTGTTTGATATGGATGGTTACGTGGATCTAGTAATGAAGGTACTCCTTTCTCATATACTGATTACCGGTAATTTAAAAATCCCCCAATAAAATATACCCTAATTCTTCTAATTTTTGGGACAGATATTAGGAGGGTTGATAGTAGGATATTACTAGACTTTGGAGAAGTAAAGATGTTAGTATGTTGTTCATTAGATGGTTTAACCATGTGAGAGAAAAGGGAAACTCAATATTCCTAATACAATTACATATATATTGGCTAAAATGAGCAGGCCACGTATCCCAAAAATTTGAAGAAATAGGGTATGTAGGTATCAGTGTACAACTGACATCTTCGGCAAACTTAAAATGTATACAAATTTTAAGGGCGCATTCTCTTTATGATTCTGATCAAAAGTTGCAGCACAAAGATCTAGTGATCTATATACAAATTTTTAGGGTGCATTCTCTTTATGATACTGATCAAAAGTTGCAGCACAAAGATCTAGTGATCTGTAAGAAGCACAGAAAATGTCCTGACATTCTTTTAACTGAGTTTGATTTTTGTGCTGAAAATTCATAAAAAAAGCAACGTGGCTTGTTCTCTGATCTGTATTAACTGGAACATTTAACAAATGACTGTTCTTATTACAGGAAATTCACCTCTTGGCCACAGAATCTGAACATTTCAGCCCTACTTCAAGTTACCTGTGGCGTAGACTAGGCTATCGTGTTCACCAGAAGTCTCTCATTCATCAGAAAGTGAAAAACAAGATCACAAAAAAGGTGTGTAAACACCAAGTGACCAAGTTGCATATGACATGCAGAAAATTCCTCACACAGGGGAAGGTGTCATGACTGAGAGGTTAAGAGGCTTGTCTGTCAAGCGGAACCCTTCAAACTCCAGGCAGTAGGACCTTGACGCCATTTTATTGACATCAAATGCTTGTTGCCCTAGCTCCTTGTCACTATATGGCTGCAAAATTGGTGAAGTGGTGTTAAATTATTTGACCGTTCCCCTCCTAGCTCCTCACAATAAAGACAGAATGACTATTGTATTATGTAAACAGTGTAGACGTTACGCTACAATCATTTTTGTTGACATAACTTTTTGAAGTCCTGCTTTTACATTAGTTTCACTTCATGGGATTAATAAAGAAGCCGCCTACCCATTGCAGTGACACGCTGTGTACAGGTTCAGTTTCAGCCTTAGAAGTGGAATTTGTAGATTAGCCTGTTTTCAATGTTGGTGGGGGCCTTGGTTACAATAATCGGAAAACATTGCTTGTTTGACCGCTTGTGGAGTCTAACATTCATTGAAGACCACTTGTAGTCCAGTATAAACATGGTGTACATGCCTGCACTTCACATGTGGGAAAGTTTGTCAGTGAATTGCCCAAGGCAGTAGTTTGCCTCTCGCAGCCGGGTTCCCACCTGCCGTAAAACTAACCAGTAGGAATATCTGGCATTCAGCATTTAAATGCAAAGCAACATTTACCCATTTAGGCAGGCTTCAGATCTCAAAGAAATATAGATTTACGTCTTGCTTCTGGTTGTAACAGCTTGGGTGGCCTAGTGGTGGGAGTGCCTGCCTCGAAGTTGGGTAACCGGGGATCAAACCCGGGTCGGGAGCCGGAATCATACCAAAAACATTAAAAATGGTACCTGTTGCTGCCTCACTTTGTGTTCAGCACTGAGAGGTTAGAGCAAGGAAACAGGACTGGTGGACTCGGTGTCAGTATAGTGTGACTGGGTGAGGTGTCATGTCTGGTGTCTTCGGCATGATACTTCGGTAGTGGCATGGACTAGCTCTGCCACAAGAAGACACAGTATATGTATACACAACTGTTAATGATTCTTTGTTGTCGTATAACATATGATAAGTCTGATGATAAGTCTGACCTGAAGCGTAGATAAATACTTCTGGTTGCTTTTTTCATGTTTGACCTTTTCCATGTGTTAGGCCTTTTCCATGTTAGACCTTTTCCATGTGTTAGGCCTTTTCCATGTTAGACCTTTTCCATGTTAGACCTTTTCCATGTTAGACCTTTTCCATTTGTTAGGCCTCTTCCATGTTAGACCTTTTCCATTTGTTAGGCCTTTTCCATGTGTTTGATCTTTTCCATGTGTTAGACCTTTTCTTGTGTTAGACCTTCTCCATGTGTTAGACCTTTTTCATGTTAGATCTTTTCCATGTGTTAGACCTTCTCCATGTTAGACCTTTTCCATGTGTTAGACCTTTTTCATGTTAGATCTTTTCCATGTTAGACCTTTTCCATGTGTTTGACCTTTTCCATGTGTTAGACCTTTTTCATGTTAGATCTTCTCCATGTGTTAGACCTTTTCCATGTGTTTGACCTTTTCCATGTTAGACCTTTTCCATGTGTTTGACTTTTTCCGTGTGTTAGACCTTTTCCATTGCAGACTGTCAACCTGTGTCAGGTGTACTGAAGCATTATGTCAATGGATAGCATTATGTCTGTGAGCAATGTTACCTTGTTACATCTTTGTTATTGTAGACTGTCAACCTCTACAAGGGTTACAGTGAGCATTATGCCAATGAGGACATAGGGGCAGATAACCACCGTCTGTGCTGGCAGAATCTCAGCATGCAGGCAACAGTTGGTCCAACCCTGGTATGTGGATATGCTAGTCGTTCCCCTGTATGATTTTAGCTGAGACAAACTGTAGCTGTATTATAACTCACTGTCTGGGTTGGTCTGTTGGTGAATCAGACTTTTGACATGGGTAGATCTGTAAAAGTTTGATATCCTATATTTAAGTATCGGCCATTCCCCTAACTGGTATTTTAAGGGCAACATCTACGACATGTTGATGTTGCAGCTGCTATGAATTTGCTCTTGTTGGATAATAACTAAATTCCCTTCAGGTTTTGTTTGCTCATTTTGCCAGCTGATTGATTAAAATTGCAACTTGATATGCCATTTTACTACTTGTAAAATGTACTTAGTGTGAACACAAAAATGAATATGATGCAGAAATTTGAGCAGAAATCATGCATTTTACTGCTTAGATTAGGTAATGCTTTAAGATAGTGTTTCAAAAGAAATAGCGTGGAAAGAAGTTTTTATGACTGACATATTAGTTCTAATGATCAGACGTGGGAAGGAATGCCAGAAAGCTGCGGATGGTCATGTTTTTTTTCCAGGCTCTGCCTGCTTTCTTTTCACCCTATTGGTGGCCGCTGCCGTATAAATAAAATATTCTTGAGTACAGCAATCAAATAAATAAATAAAAATAAATAAATAAAATTCTAATTTCCCAGAGATTTTATATGGAGTAACTACCAATTTTTGTTCACATCTAAAATATGTGATAATAGGTTCGCATTTTCCAAGCTCTGATAGATTTTTTCTTGTTCTTATTCAGGATCAGCCCGAGAAAAACTGGCCATATCATTATGTCAAGGGCGTAAGTGTAATGTTTTGCACAGGTATAAAGTTGAAGCATCAGAAAGCTGAAGACATTACTGCTACTGCTATTATGCTCAGTTTTGTTATTCATGCATTTGTCCTCCTTTTGAGATATTACATAATGTTCAAATTGATGGAAAATGTACTGATACAGAAGTCTCAAAATTGTGATTAATTGGACATTTATAGGCAAGATATTTTTTACAGATGTAAAACATTGAAGGCAATAGGTTGTACAATTTGAAGCATTAAGCCCATGAAGTACAAATGTTAGATCGTGATATTTGTGTTCTCAGTGTTTATGGTCTAATAGAGTTTTTTGTTGTTTTTTTTTTCCTAATGACAGTTGGGAAAATTGCTGTATGATATCATTCTATACGATGTGAAGTTTGATGCGAACATCCTCAAGAGCTCTGAGGACAGGTATGAGCTTTAATCTCGTGGCAAATTAGTGCTGTAATACTGGGTCCAGAGGGTTCATTAGAACGGGTAACTGCCAACATTGGCCGTAGCTAGTATTTAACTGCACTCATTTCTGTGCCAGGTAGCTGACTACTTTTAGAGTACAGCCTGAAGCTCAACAACACCTGGCCTCGAGGTGTTTTTACTCAAGTCAAACTCAGGCTTAATTTTCAGTTACTTTACAAGTATGTATTCCTGTGGTATTTTTATGTTTATCTTCTTACTTCCTCACCGGCCCTGATAGCACAGTTGGGTAGAGTGTCTGCCTCGGGAGTTGTAGATCCAGGGTCAATCCTGGGTCGAGTCACACCTAAGACCTTAAAAGAGGAAGTTTTAACTTCCTCGCCTGGCGTTCAGCATGAAGGTGATAGTGCAACGACTGGTTGACCCGTATCAATATAATGGCTTGGGCGGGGAGGCTTACTTGCCTTCGGTAAGGCATCTCAGTGAAGCAGCACTAGATAAAAGAGCGGTGGAAATCCGTCCTGCAACAAGGAGGCACATTACATGCACTCTGAGGATTCCTTCGTAGTCATATGACTCAAAAATTGTTAAGTATGACGTTAAACCCCAAGCACTCACTCACTCACTCTTACTTCCTCACCGAGCCAGAACTGTAATTTATTTTCCAGAAGGAAGATTCCGTCATTTTACTCCATATATAGGAATTACGGTCACACAACAAAGGAAGAGATCAAGGTACGTGAAGTATTTAGCTGTGCCACTCCATATTTACACTGTACAGTACATGTGGGTTGGTTAAATTGTGTATTGTATTCTTTGAATTAATTTTAGATGTCAGTTACAAATGAAAACCACCAGAATTTAGGTTTAAATGAGAAATCAAGCGTTGTTCCACAGCATTCATAAGGAGATTGACTGATAACCGTTTCACACCTTGTCCTTCTTTGATTGAAGTCTGTTATTTGCTTTTATCTGTAAATTAGTGGGAATTGTCTGATTGTGATCATTGTACTATGGTGAGAAAGCTAACTGTGTATATGACTTCAGCCCCATCCCAACCTGGTTAAAGTGTATCAGGGTGCTGACCTGGAGGACCTTACATTTGAAACAAAAGAGTTACCCATGCTTGTGCCCCCGCTCCCGTGGATATCTGCCCAATCGGGGGGCTATTTGTTGTCCTCTGGTAAGTTAGGGAAGGGTATATTTTTGGCCAGGTTTCTGCTAGATTTTTCTAGCAAGCTTTCCTGAGATCATGATCTTAGTTGTACGATAGATTTCTCCTGCTGAAGCTGCATGATTGTTACTTGTCATTATTTAGTTCAACATGAAAGTAAACGAAATATTTAGATTATTGCAGTCTTGATGAAATTTTTGGAGCCACTTTATCTGTATTTAGATTTTTTACTCTAGTATTACGATTACTGTGAGTTCAAGTCCAGCTCATGCTGGCTTCCTCTCCAGCTGTGTTTTGGAAGGTTTTTCCCACCATAATGCTGGCTGACGTCACAGAAGTGAAATATTCTTGAGTCCGGCGTAAAACATCAGTCAAGTAAATAAATCAATAAATACACCTGTATTAATTGGATCAGCAGTTGTCAGCACCATTAAAATTGAAACAGTGTTTTTTTTTAAGCACCCAAGCATCATGTTTACACTAAAAATTATTTACTGTTTATGCTTTATCTTAAGATGCCAGTATGTTGCTGGAGTCAACACTAAAGTTTTGATTGGAAGAAAAGTTGCTGTGAAGCCACTTCGAGGAATGTCATTTTGCATTCCTGTGGTGAGATCACTCGTCTCAGGATGCAGTAACTGGTTTCATAAAGCGAAATTAGCTAAGTAAGCACTTATCTACCATGACAACATATATTCTAGACCTTTAGAGTGCACTAAGGTATTTGTTACTTCACACTCTGAGACTTTAATGCAATAGGGTTGCTGGTGACGATTGTGAAATTTAAACCGGCTCTGTCATCGTAAGAGGCTGATAATTACCACACCTGCCAGTCATATTTCTGCTCATTAATCCTACCTGTCGGTCACATGCTGTTGTTCCATTTTATCAGCTCAGCTCGTGCGTCTGCCTGACCAGGCTCAGGGACAAAAGAACCTGATGGGTAAGGTTGCCCCTGAGAAGCTGTATCCTGTCCTGGATGCCTTGAACACACTCAGTGCCTGTGCCTGGAAAATCAACAAACCTGTGAGTTGATAGTTATTCTTAAGTGTTTGTCCTGCTCCTCCTCTCTCCCGCCCCCCATTCCCTCAGTCTTGATGTGACACAGTTGTTAATTGTGTTTTTAACTGTTCTGGAGTTATCTCCCTTATGTTTCTGTTCAACAAGTTCAAAAAGCTTGAAGTTAATTTACATAAAAAATTCAGTGTAGATGGAATTATTTCAGTGAAGTGATCTTTGTTTATGCAAACTACTGTACACTATGATTAGGGATTTTATAGGTCAAACTGTCAGTGAAGTTCACCTCTGTGATAGTGCTAACAGTGTGTCATGTGACTTTTCAGATGCTGGATTTGATTGTGGATGTTTTTAATAACAAGGGAAATAAAGATTTGGACATTCCACCTCCAGTGTCTGAAGCGCCACCTATACCTCGGCTTTCCAAGTAAGATAATTCTGCAACCATCATAGGATTAAATTAGCTAGGGTTTTTTTGTTAGATCTAAAGACAAGTATCTGAAAATAATCAGCTATATGGGTGAATAGGAAATATGTTCGGTCATACATTACATGTACGTTGTGATGATGATCTGACTAATTAACCTGCTTGCTGGTCACGGCCACGATATAAGGTGCTTACCTTTCAATTGCTAAGTCACTCAAGATGTACATGTACCCTGTTTCTTCTAAATTTTGGGACACCTGGTCTGCTCATTTTAGCCAATATATATATAATTCTAGCTGGAATATTGAGTTTCTTTTTTTCTCACATAGTTAGACCATCTAATGAACAACATATTTAGATCTTTACTTTCCTAAAAGGCTGGTCAAGAAATGTAATGTTCTACTTACAACACTACTAATATCTGTCCCAAGTTTGAGAAGAATTAGGGTAGTTTCAATCCCATTTTGGGGGCCTCCATGGCCAAGGGGGTTAGCACTCCGGTGCGTCACAATGACCCAGGATCCTCCCATCCATGTGGTCACTGTGAGTTCACGTCCAGCTCATCCTGGCTTCCTCTCCGGCCGTATGTCGGAATATCTGCCAGAAACCTGCCGATTGTTGTGGGTTTCGTCCGGCCTCTGTCCGGTTTCCTGCCACCAGAATTCTGGCTGCCGTAGTATAAGTGAAATGTCATTGAGTACACCATTTAAAAAAATTCTCATTCTCGGATGATAAATTGTCAAGACCCAATGGCTCAGTTAAATAATTCAATAAATAAATATTTTCCGTGCTGAACATGAAGTTTGCATTGAGCTTTTTCATTCATACATCAATAAAATTTAATGCATTTATTGTTCAAATATCAGACAGATTGTTAAAAAACTAACAGAAACACCTTATCACGCCTATCTTTTTGACTTTCAGGACGATGTCATCAGAGGAGCGGTCCAGGGTGTACACTGAACGACTGCGGGTCAAACAGCAGAGGTCCGAGATGTACAGCCTGTGGTGTAATGAGCTGTATCGCCTCTCCATTGCTAATAAGGTATGCTTTTGAAAGACTTTAAATGTCCGATGTCAACACACATCTTAATCTGGATCAGCCTTCGGTTGTGTTTCATGAACTCCTGTAAGTAGCTGGTAAGGTACAAGTACTTTAAAATAGCCTATTAAGGATCTAATGGATAAGGAGCACAGCTACTTCAGTGTTTAAATCCTACCATCACCTGATGTGGAATGTCAATTTGCATATTGCCAACTGAAAATCATGAGCCATTTTATGGAAAAGAAACATTAGCTGGCATTTCAACAAGATTTAAGCAGATTCATGCAAATGGGCAAATTGGGAAGGGTTAAACCGATTGGCAGTTACAGTGGGAACTTTTTCTAAGGCTACATACCTAAAGGCAGCCTACGGGCTATGTCAGTGACAACTTTTTTCAGCCTACAGCACAATTTTTAGCTGGTTCAGTTAAATTATATCAAAGGGAAGTTGGTCAAGTAGTTCAGATGTTTGTGTTTCAGTTGTTAGGACACTTGTGGTGAAGATTCAGCTAATGAAAGATTCTGGTGACTGCTTTTAAACATTTTTTTCAGTAGGTCTGCTTAATTATGATGTAACAGACACACCTTTGTGATGGCATAGTGTTAACCAAGAATTGTTAAACTGGGAATGCCAAAATTTAGGGATTGCATCTTCATCGTCCGAGGGTAGCAATGGGAGTTGACCAAGTGGATCGCAGGGAGCCTACAGGTCGGGGGCCAGGGGCTGCCTAGGTCCCTGGAAGCTCTTGGTTTCCAGATTGTCTCTGATGCCTGAATTTAGTGATCAAAAAAAATTACAAACAGGACATCAACTTTTTTGAGGAAAGAATGAAGAGTTAAGAATCAAAATTTGATGAAAAGTGATATTTTTGTTTCATTTCATGATCTCGTGCAAATCTAGCCTATCACCCTTGACATATTTACACATTTATATCACCCCTTGATTCATTCACAATTAAAATTAAATGATAAAAGCAGCAACAGTATTCGGAGACAATTAATCCAGTAAGCCATACCCAAAGTTTAACTGAGCTCCAAAAGCCCTGAAAATCAAGAGGTAAGCAGGGCCACTTGACATGGAAATCCAAGGGAAACCTTCCTCGAATTAGAAAAAAGCACCACATGAATAAGATTTAATGTTGTAGGTTGTTCTGATAGGCCCTCTATATAGTGTATTACATGTACATGTGACTGATTACTAATGACATGTAGGGGCCTCCATGGAACAGTGCGTACTAGCGCAGCGTAAGGACCCAGGAGCCTCACACCAGTACGGTCGCTGTGAGTTCAAGTCCAACTCATGCTGGCTTCCCCTCCGGCCATACGTGGGAAGGTCAGGCAGCAACCTGTGGATGGTCTCGGGGTTTCCCCTGGGCTGCGCCCGGTTTCCTCCCACCATAATGCTGGCGGTCGTCGTATAAGTGAAATATTCTTGAGTACGGTGTAAAACACCAATCAAATAAAAAAATAGATAAATGACATGAAAATAAAGTCATTAAGAAGTTCAGGTAATAGAGGATTGTAGCCAGAAAACCAGCCAGCTGTGAACTTTTAATATTGGTTAAGTCAAGATATTTGCAAGACCAAGGATCCTGGCATAGACCCTATCTGTAAATACCGTTAGTAAAATATAAGGTATTATTAGACCAAAGCTTTCAGGTGCGGGAAACTAAAGTGAATTGTAGCTGATAAAGATGCTGACATTTGTAATGAATTTACTACATTGCTGTGACGTTGAACCTTGCATGTAGTATCACGTCACAATAAAATCTTCCCTTTAGTTCCATAGATGTGATATATAGATGTGATTAAATTTACAAGCAAACTTTAATTTCAAAGTTATCCCGATTCCTGCCACTCCCTGAGTTTCATCGCTATTCAATACTAAAAGCCATCAAAACATTTTTGCCAAAATGTCTTCACTCTCCCCTTTTCATAGCCCCTGTTGCAATCTTCCCATTAGTTTTGGATATGTTTCGGTTGTAATCGTCCTCTCTGTCCAATCAGAACCGCTACCACTGCTGTAGCTGTAGCTGTCAGACGCTGTTTAACATAGGTGACATTTCTGACAATTTGTTGGAAGCTCACTCATTGGTCCATAGCAGAGACATGGCCAATGGAATGGAATTTGCCAACACAGTGAAGTAAAAGATGCACAGCTCGTTACAGGAAGAGCTGAGCTGTGCATGAAATATTCAGCCGTATCTTCTCACATCTGACTGTGCAAATCGGGGGGCACGGTTCACCAGCTAAAGTCATGTGTGTTAGCTGGTTATCCATAATGGCAAAGTAGTGCCTTTGTTGTCAGCATTAGTGTTCTTAGTTTCCTACTGTATTACACAATTACAAAGTTTATTTGTAGCTTGCCATGGTGAAGCCAAGTAGAGAACATCTAATGGTCTCAAAATACTTCCAGAATGTTTGCTATAATCAGTATATTTTGTTTTCAGTTTCGAGATGAGATATTCTGGTTTCCTCACAACTTGGATTTCAGAGGACGAACCTACCCGTGTCCGCCACATTTTAATCATTTAGGTTTGTGAGCCTTTCTCTAATATGTTAATGGAGTTAATGTAAGCCGCAAGTGGATGGTTGATGGGGTTAGTGTTTTGTTGTCCGTTCCATTTGGATGGTTGATTGTCCACATGCGGTTGTCCGTTCCATTTGGATGGTTGATTGTCCACATGCGGTTGTCCGTTCCATTTGGATTGTTGATTGTCCACATGCGGTTGTCTGTTCCATTTGGATGGTTGATTGTGTAATTGGTTGTCTGTGTCATTTGGATGATTGATTGTGTTATTGGTTGTCTATTCCATTTGGATGGTCGATTGTCTGTGTGATTGGTTGTCTGTTCCATTTGGGTGGTTGATTGTCTGTGTGATTGGTTGTCTGTTCCATTTGGGTGGTTGATAGTCTGTGTGATTAGTTGTCTGTTCCATTTGGATGGTTGATAGTCTGTGTGATTGGTTGTCTTCCATTTGAATGGTTGATTGTCTGTGTGATTGTTTTTTTCTGTTCCATTTTAGTGGTTGATTGTTTGCATGTTTATTTGTTTGCATGTTTACTGGTCTGTTCCATTTGGATGGTTAATTTTGGTTGTCTGTTCCATTATAGTAGTTGATTGTCTGCATGTTTACTTGTCTGTTCCATTTGGATGGTTAATTATCCACGTGTGGTTGTCTTTTCAAGTTAGGTGGTTGATTGCCCATGTGTGCTTGTCTGTTCCATTTGGATGGTTGATTGTCTGTGTGTTGTCAGTATATTCCCAGTGTTATCATACTAGTGTGGCTGTAACAAAACTTCTAACATACCTCCAAAAACTTTAACACTTAAAGCAATGGTGAGCAAAGTGTGCTCAAATTGATAATCTATGCACAGTTTCCGTCCTTGTCATGGACACTGGGACGTGTGACCCGAGTTGAAGTTTAGGCCTGAGACTGCTGAAATTTACTCCAAATGGTCATCAAATTCTCCACAATGCTACCAACTCAGGAAGCACCTTCCATTTCAGCTTCAACTGAATCTACAAGTTTCTCCACGAAATGAATCATTCACTTTTTTTATTAGTTTGACTACAATTCCTAGAAAACATCATTCTTCAGTCGTCACAAAACTGTTGTGTTTGAATTTATAGCTCGAACTGAAATGGAGAGGTGCTGGTGGGAAATGTGCATTTATTGGTCAACAATTGCCACATCCCGCCCATTCCATTTGGAATGGACTTGCCCAAGATCATAACACCACAACCTACACTGTTACATATTAACAAAAAGAAGAGAGTGGTTGTTTTCAGTGTTATTTCCCCTCTAATGGCCTTATTATTTCATAATGATATGTTAGAATAGAAATAAAATGTAGTTTGCCTTGTTTAAATCACCTAGACAATGCACAGCAGACAGGAGTTGTCATGCACAGCAGACGGGGGTTGTCATGCACAGGAGACGGGAGTTTTCATGCACAGCAGATAGGAGTTGTCATGCACAGCAGACGGGAGTTGTCATGCACAGCAGACAGGAGTTGTCATGCACAGCAGACGGGAGTTGTCATGTACAGCAGACAGGAGTTGTAATGCACAGCAGACAGGAGTTGTCATGCACAGCAGACAGGAGTTGTCATGCACAGTAGACAGGAGTTGTCATGCACAGCAGACAGGAGTTGTCATGCACAGCAGACGGGAATTGTCATGCACAGCAGACAGGAGTTGTCATGCACAGCAGACGGGAGTTGTCATGCACAGCAGACGGGAGTTGTCATGCACAGCAGACGGGAGTTTTCATGTACAGCTGACAGGAGTTGTCATGTACAGCTGACAGGAGTTTTCATGCACAGCAGACAGGAGTTGTCATGCACAGCAGACAGGAGTTGTCATGCACAGCAGACGGGAGTTGTCATGCACAGCAGACGGGATTTGTCTGCTGTGCATTATCTAGGTGATTTGAAGATGGCAAACTACGTTTTATTTCCTAGACTATACGTGTCTTAATATGCCATTCTCTGTTATGCCTAATACCAGTCTGTAGTGTGTCCAACACCAATCTAGTGTGTCCAACACCGGTCTATGGTATGTTTGGCTGTTCCTTATGATTTAGTAAGATAACTGTTGTTTTGATTCTCATGCAGTAGTTTATTTGGTATATTTCATACGTTCCATTTTTCCTTCTCCATATACGTACATATTATTTCTGGTATTACGTTTTTCCTTCTGCATAAGTGTATGTCTTTTTCTCCACAGGAAGTGATGTAGTAAGAAGCATTCTTTTGTTTGCAAAAGGGAAACCGCTGGGTGAGAAAGGACTTGATTGGTTGAAAATACATCTGGTCAACCTGACAGGCTTCAAAAAAAGGTATGGAAACATGAAGCTATTGATATTTGTGAAGATTGAAACAGGTTTGATTATTTATAATGCTCCCCTCAAGGAACTTATTTCTATGAAACTTAGTATACATCTTCCCTATAATCTGAACTTGTGCATACTTAAGTTTATTTACAATCGGATTATTATTTTCATAATTACTCCTGTCCAGGTACTTAATGCATTAAGGGATTTTCATTTAGACTGTACTCTCTTCCATTTGCTTCATTTCTCCATTCAAACTGGATGTACCAGTAGTGCAATCAGTGCACACGACAAATGACTCGTGAAACATTCTATATGAAGCTAAACTAAGCAACATGATGTCGTGTCAATTCTTTTAAGGTTTTTTTTAGTTTCTTTTTTTTTATTTTTTGGAAATGGTGAAGTGTTCCATTTTCCAAACAAAAATCAAATAAATAAATAAATGTTTTCGGAAATGTTGGAAATGGAACGTGGGTATTTCAGACATCTAGATTCCATTTTTCAAGCAAGTTTTTACCTGTGTGAGGCAAAAAACTAAAGACTTAATTGTTTAGGTCAATAAGAGAAGGGATGCTTTGAGGCACTGGAGCACTTTGTAATATATAATACTTATTAGTAAAATATGTAAAGGATGTAATCTGAAAGCTGTTCATTTTTCTAGGTCATCAAATGTGGAACGTTTAGAATTTGCCAACTCATTGATGGCCAGCATCTTGGACTCTGCTGATAAGCCCTTGACGGTAGGCAAATTCTTGTCAGGAGATTGCAAGGAGAAATGATTAACCTGTGAAGATTGTTTTGTTCATCTCTGATTGATGATTGATATAAATCACATTTTGAAGGAAGAAAATCAGTATAATTATGTGAATTCACCTGTCCATGAAATGGGAGAAAATGAATGTATGTTTATGTTACTTATCAACTATTTGGTGTATTACTTTTTATGGGGAACTGGCCCGGATAGCACAGTTGGTAGAGCGTCCGCTTCGGGACCGGTAGATCCAGGATCAATCCTTGATCGAGTCAAACCTAAGACTTTAAAAGAGGAAGTTTTCACTTCCTCGCTTGGTGTTCAGCATGAAGGGAATAGTGCAACGACTGGTTGACCCGTATCAGTATAATGGCTCGGGCGGGGCGGCTTACTTGCCTTCGGTAAGTCGTCTCAGTGAAGCAGCACTAAATAAAAGAGCGGTGGAAATCCGTCCTGCAACAAGGAGGCACATTACATGTACATGCACCCTAAGGATTCCTTCGTCGTTATGTGACTGAAAAATTGTTGAGTACGACGTTAAAAGCACTCACTCACTTTTATGGGGCTGATGGTAAGAATCGCCAGGGGTCCATTATAGAGGCATGAAAAAATGAGAAGTAATTGCTGGAACATATTTTAATTATGTTTGGAGTGGTGCTTACATTTATTATTCGTTTAGTTTCGTGCCACAAAAGATTATCGAATCCGCTTGCGCTATTTTGAGGATCATGACGGTAAATGTCACATACCAGTCGGTACCTTGATCGCCTGTGATAGCATTTATACATTTACACCATGTAAGGTAGCCTATGTTCATGTATTTAACAACTCCTAATAATATTTAGTCCTACCTTATGGCAATTGAGCGCTTTGTTAGTCACCAAAATGGCGAAAATAAAGAATGTGGAAGTTTTCAGACAGCAGGTATGCCATTTGACCGTATTAGACTATACACTTCTAAAATTATAACAGGGTGTACTGAATACACATGACCATTTATGTGTATGCCTAAATTCCTGAAAGCTATAACGTACATGCAAACAGTCCTGTCAAAGTCGAAAGTAGATTTCCAAAGTAGTTTATGTGTGCGATGCTCTCCACAACATGTTAGTTTTCAGAAACTGAAAGTTACAGCAAAGGCCTATGTACCACTACCCACAGTCGTTGAGAATGACTACTGTGTTATTTGTATTTGTGACATTCTCTAGTGTTTGCCATGAAGATGATGTAACAAGGGCTAAAAAAAACAGTTATTTGAGTTACTATACAGCAAGTTCTCCTACTGTACTGGGCATTAAATCATCCTAATATCGCTCCCAATGTGTGGTTTAATTCTACACCAATCTACATAAAAAATTGCCAGTCGCATTCAGCAAGTTGCCATAAAATGAAATAATACTACAAGCCCTGCTATCAAAACAAAATGAAACTGTAAAGTTGTATTGGAATAAACCCAGTAGGCCTACAGCTGGTTTGAGCTGTGCTGTAATAAATTCATTCCTCTTAAAGAAGAACTGAATTAATTAATTTATTCTAGAATGTTATGACAAGTCGTAATACTAGGCAATTGACATGTACATACATATACTTGTAGTCCTATATGTAACTACATAAATCTCTGTACCGGTAGGTCTATGTAGCCCAATACATGTATGCACATGTATGTCATTTGATTTTCTCAACCCCGTTCACTCAGTCAACATCACACTTTCCAGGCTTATTGCCGGGGACCTAAAATAGTTAAGTGTTGAGTATGTTCAAAAAAGTGTGTACTGTGGTAGGGAGTACCGCATTACCTCTGAAAATTATCTGTAGCACTGCTTACCCCTTGGGTTCCTGCCCAACAGTTGATCTTCCTAATTGCGTGAATTTCAACAGACTTATTATACAGAGTTTTTAATGGTCTGTTGAAGAAGTTATTTGTTAAATTGTGGAATGATGACTTGTGCTATATGTGATGAACATTTGGATGTAATCCTGAAAAGATGGGGAAAAGAATGTGTCCTTGCCATATTTGTACTGTTGAGATACAACTATACAATGTAGGGACCAAAACATGTATTGCATTATGATATGTTGCCTTGATCTGTTGCCACATATGGCAGTGGTACAAATAATGAAGATTTTCATGCTCACACTAACCAGACAAAAAGAAATGGGAACAACTTAGTTGCAAAAAAAATTTTGGGAAAATGTCTGCAATCATACAGTGTATCATAATGTTGAGTTCTGCAGCAATGCATTCTCTTTAAAGTCATGTCATAATGAGGTGGGGCTGGGTCCTCCATTACAGACGGAATAACTGATCGCCCCCTTGTGGGTGGAGAAGACCAGTGAATTGTATTAAAAGACAGTTGGTCATTAGTTACAAGAAAGCTGATGCCTCTGTGGCTCAGTTGGCTAGTGCACTAGAGCAGCGTAATGATCCAGGAGTCTCTCACCAATACGATTGCTGTGAGTTCAAGTCCAGCTCATGCTGGCTTCCTCTCCGGCCGTAAGTGGGAAGGTCTGTCAGCAACCTGTGAATGGTCGTGGGTTTCCCCCAGGCTGTGCCCAGTTTCCACCCACCATAATGCTGGCCGGCGTCGTATAAGTGAAATATTCTTGAGTACGGCATAAAACACCAATCAAATAAATAAATAAATAAATAACAAGAAAGCTAAAAATGAAAGAAGAGCAATAGACCCAATTCACAGCCCGTGGGCTCTAGTCTAATATCTTCTCGAGTATGAAGGCTACAGAAAAAGCAGAGGTATTTACCGAGTTATACCCCTTTGATGGATTATTCCACCAAAGTCTAGTTTCTCATAAGCTTAATTGGACATATACATGTGTATTTTAAACTAGTGGACTAATTTCAGTGATATATCACAAAAAATCCACAGGTGAATCCCTCATGTCCCTCAAGATTGCAGTCAGTATGAATGGCCTTTGACCTGCCTCTAGGTTACACTTTCTAGGTTATGGTTTCTTAGAACAAAAAAAAAAATTATCATTTCTTTCTTAAGCATTCACACACCCATTAAAATAAGCTGGGTGAGCGATTTTGTCTTTTAAGTGGAAAACTGGAATCAAAACTAGGAAATCTAATTCATTATATGACAGAGTCAGGGGAGGTAACTTTATGTAATGGCTTGATGAAAGCTGTCTCCTTTGATCTGCTCTGAAAGAATGGCGGTATGTAGTGGGTCAGGACTTGATGTTGTAGAAAATGACTCAAACACCATGATGAGTCAACATACATGTGTGCTGGGAAATACATATTAAACCAAATAAACAGTACAAGAAATGTTAAATTTTTTATAATTCTTAAATATGTTTTAAAGGAGATAATTTTTGTTCTGAAGGGAGAGAAGTGGTGGCAGACCTCAGATGAACCATGGCAGACTCTGGCCTGTTGTATGGAGATTGCTAAAGCTGTCCGTTCAGGGGACCCCACACAGTTTGTCTCACACTTCCCAGTTCATCAGGTACGCTAGGAGTTAGGTGTACATGTACATATATGTGAAGGGGCCCCACTCGCTCTCCAACTTCCTAGTCCATCAGGTACGCCAGAGATTAAATATACATGTACATGTGTCAAGGGACCCCACGCTGTTAGATATACCTAGAGATCATTGATCATTATCAAAGTGCTTTCCACTGCTTTGGTGGCCTTACAGTTAAAGAGTCTGCCTCAAAGTCTCGATACCCCGAGATCAAACCCGGATCGGGTCATACCAAAGATTTTAAAAATGGCACTTGTTTCTGCCTTGCTTGGCACTCAGCACTGAGAGGTTAGAGCAAGGAAACCGGATCTGTGTCAGTATAATGTAACTGGGTAGGGTGTCATGTCTTGTGTTTTGATACATCAGTGGCGGCAGCACTTTAACAGCATGGACTCGTCCTGCCACAAGAAGACACAGTATATGAGCACACGCTTTTTGACTGAAAAATTGTTAAGTACAACATTATCTCTCTCTCTCTCTCACTGTTGTAGGATGGCTCATGTAATGGCCTCCAACATTATGCTGCTCTGGGAAGGGACCAGGCCGGTGCAGAGTCTGTTAATCTCCACCCATTTGATCAACCTAAAGATGTCTACAGTGATGTGGCAATCCTGGTAAAACTCCAACCCTATCTTAAAACAAACAGAACTTAATGACGTGCAGAACTGTAAAACATCCATCATGCTTAAGAAACACTTTAAAAAGGAAATCAAATCAGCACTACTACATTCATGTTTTTAAAAACATATTTAAAATGCTAATGTACATTTTTATTTATTTTTGAAGCCCGATATTGAAGGATATTCACCATTATTAAGTGTGGTTTTATGCATCATTTTCTTTCCATGCTATATTGGGGCCTTCGTGGCCTAGTGGTTAGGATGCTCAGGCAGCACAATGGCCCAGGAGTCTCTCACCAATGTCATTGCTGTGATTTCCTCCACTCTGGTTGTACGTGAGAAGGTCTGCCAGCAGTATGTGGATGATTGGGGGTTTGCCCCAGGCTGTACCCAGTTTACTCCCACCATAATGCCGTTCTTGAGTACGGCAAAAAACACCAATCAAATAAAGAGATAAATAAATACCCTGCTATACTGAATGTTGTCTGTATATACACTGTTACATGTATGTCTAACCACCTTATTTACAATGTAATGGACTTTAAAAAAGAGGAATTGTCAAGTTTCAGGACCATCTTAAATGAGAATTTTCAATTCAGTTAATAAGGATTCTATTGAAAAAACTGCTGACGAACATATTGAACAGTTTAGAATGCCAATATGCAAAACAGCACCATGACTTTCTGCTTTTAAGTCACATTATTTGGACAAAAATATTTCAACCTGTAAATTGTAATACATGTCTGTTTATTTAAGACTTTAGCTTACATATGTAGTGTCAACGCGCTAGTGTAGCGTAATGACCCGGGAGCCTCTCACCAATGTGGTCGCTGTGAGTTCAAGTCCAGCTCATGCTGGCTTCTTCTCCAGCCGTACGTGGGAAGGACTGCCAGCAACCTGCGGATGGTCGTGGGTTTCCCCCGGGCTGTGCCCGGTTTCCTTCCACCATAATGCTGGCCGCTGTCGTATAAGTGAAATATTCTTGAGTATGGCATAAGACACCAATCAGATAAATAAATAAATATATGATGTGATGTATTATTGGCTGTTCTCATGTTTTCAAAAATGGAACGGTGTATAGTGTTTGTGTAGTTGTTCTGGTATTGCTATAAACAGCCTCTGGAAAAGAGTAAATTGTACAATTTAACAGAGCTACTGTTTTTAAATAAAGGTTTCATTCATTTATTCATTAAAGTAAACTGAACATGTGCCACTAATGTTTTGTTTTGTTAGGTTGAACGAGAGAGACAGAAAGATGCAGACGAAGGGTTAGAAGTAGCTCAAGTTCTGGATGGATATGTCAGGAGGAAGGTAAGAAGATTGAGACAAGAAGTTTGCTGAAGATTTTTGCCTGTCCATGAGAACACGCTATTGATGACAATATATAGGTAATGCTTTTATGCCAGTGTTACTCACTACACTGTGAAGTGTTTTCAAATGGTTGTGTTACCATATCCTTCCAAACTCATGAGAAACATTTTGTTCTCATGATTGATCCAGTCTTTAGACACTTGTCTTCCACCAGCAGGATGTGGGACAGTTGTCTTTCCAAATGGCAGTGGTTTACTCTGATTTCATCCACCCATAAAACTGGCCTCTATCATCTTGAGTACAGTATTACATTTAAACAAAACTTAAATTTAAATGAATCTGTCATTATGTACTGCCTTCTTGGTCCTTGAGTTTTTGGGGCTTTGTGCTTTCTTAAAGACATTCGAAATACATCAGTATTTATTGGATGGAGCTACCATTTAACATGCTGTTTAATTAGACTACAGCGTAATGTGTTTATAACCGAAAAGAAGATTGACAGTGGTTGGTTAAAATTGATAAACAGTTAGATTCTAACAATTTTCAATGGCACTTGTCTCTGTCAGAGAAGTGAAGTATTCTCCAGTATGACGTAAAACACCAATCAAATAAATAAATCAAGACAGACGTTCAGTGTTAGGATTTGAGTGACCTTGACTGTACAACCTCTTTCACCTTGACCTAACAACACTTTTCACCTTGACCTACATGTAACAACCTTTTTCACCTTGACCTGCAGGTTATAAAGCAGACCGTCATGACGACCGTGTATGGGGTGACTCGGTACGGAGCCAAGTACCAGATCCTGCGTCAGCTGAAGGACATCCCAGACTTTCCACAGGAGTTTGCGTGGGCAGCAAGCATGTACCTAACTGAGAAGACCTTCTTCTGCCTGCAGGAAATGTTCTCGGCCACCAAAGAGATTCAGGTAAAGTCTGTTAATACTGTAATTCTTCAACCTTTCGCATGTTTGCTAAGTGTTTATTCAAGCATATTCTGAAGGCATTCTTCTTTGTAGACTGTTAAAATTATACTCTTTGTGAAGCCCTGAAACTGGCCCATCCAACCAATGTAGCTTTGTCTTCAAAATCAAATTACAAATGTGCATAAATTGCACTGAAAGTGGCTCTTTCGTATGCGAAAAGGTTGAGGTATTAGGGTACTGCAGATTGCTCACAGTTGCCTGTATCTCTTATCTCATATTCTCTCTTTTGAGTCTTTCTGAATGCAAAAGCACTTCATTAACTGCTGTATTCAAGCTACCATATTTCTTGGGCTAGCCTTAACTATCTATCCTTAACTGTATAGCCTTAGCCATCTAGCCTTAACTGTCTAGCCTTAACCGTCAAGCCTTAACCATCAAGCCTTAACTGTCTAGCCTTAACTGTCTAACCAAACATGGCTGTGAGGAAAAAGCTTAGCAGAAGCTGTCATCTTCAGCTTTGAGATTCTTTCGTACAAGATAGGCTGATGACCAAACAGTATGTGGGTTTACTATGAATACATATGAGAAGACTCAGAACGTAACGTTTATGGTTTCTTTGCTCTCTCGCTTCGGCCATTTTAAATCATAAGGTGGTAGTTGCTAGACTGTTAAGGCCAGCCCTGGAATTGTGTTATATCCAAGTGTCCCTTATGAAACACCTTTTTGAGATTCATTGGCATCCTGTAGGCATCAAATTCATACATGAATGATTGCAATATCAAATAATTCAGCTGTTTAACTGTTAGGAAAGATACTTTAATGGAGGGCTCCTCATCTTTAGAAACATCTTTAGAAAATTCACATTTCTGTTACTTGTTCACAGGACTGGCTGACAGTCAGTGCTCACTTGATATCGACAGTCTCTGGTAAACCTGTCGAGTGGGTTACCCCCCTTGGATTTCCAATCGTCCAACCATACCACAGGACAACCTTGGCCAATCGCCATGGTATACGAGTGACTGACACCACCAGTATTTTTGAGTAGGTCTGCAGTATTGTTTTAACAATTTCAACATCAACCATTTCATGCGTATACACGTTACAGAGCCGATTTTTCCCCACATTACCCTGGAGACAGCCAAGTAAGGCGTGAGAAGATGTGGCAGCAACCTGTCGGTGGGTTTCCCCCCGGGCTCTGCCCGGTTTCCTCCTATGATAATGCTAGCCGCCATCATACAAGTAAAGTATTCTTGAGTACGGCGTAAACACCAGTGAAATAAATAATAGAACTGATGCAGACATTAGACATGCTGCATTTTGAAGTACTCTTGTAAACAGACAGTATTATGGTGATGTTCTTGAAAACGTTGTATGCCCAAATGAACAAAAGCTGTAATTATCGTTTTTGACAGAAAACCCAATGCTATGAAGCAGAAGAATGCATTCCCACCTAACTTCATCCATTCCCTGGATTCCACACACATGATGTTGACAGCCATTTACTGTTTACAGTAAGTCTGTATCACATGCTGCTTGACACAATTTATTCTACTGTAAATTAACGTTTCAGTGTTCTTCAGAAGGGCTTTTTTTTCTCATTATTTTGAGAAATGAAGTCTTTTGTTCCTTTTTGTAACTAGAAACCTGTACTTGACTGGTAGTTCGTACAAAACTGCAGCTACATGAATGCGTTTAAGCATTCATACTTGCGACCACTGCCCTGGGCTCTGTCCATGTTCCTCCCACCACAATACTGGCCGACGTCATATAAGTGAAATGTTCTTGAGTACGGCTTAAAAGACAAAATAAATAAATTGCGGAAACGGGCGTGGGCTCTTTCCATGTTCTGGGGGGTGAGGGGGGGGGGGGGGATCCAGGATCAATCCTGGGTCTGGGTCAGGTCACACCTAAGACCTTAAAAGAGGAAGTTTTAACTTCCTCGCTTGGCGTTCAGCAATAAGGGGATAGTGCAACGACTGGTTGACCTGTATCAGTATAATGGCTCGGCCGGGGAGGCTTACTTGCCTGCGGTAAGCTGTCTCAATGAAACAGCACTAGATACAAAAAACGATGGAAATCCGTCCTGCAACAAGGAGGCACATCTCTTACACCCTAAGGATTCCTTTGTGGTCATATGACTTAAAAATTGTTGAGTATGACGTTAAACCCCAAGCACTCACTCACTCTTTCCATGTTCCTCCTGCCACAATACTAGCCGGCGTGATATAAGTGAAATGTTCTTGAGTACGGCTTAAAACTCCAATCAAATAAATAAATAAATTGAGAATGTTACCACGGGCTCTGTCCAGTTTCCCCCCACCACAATGCTGGTCGGCATCTTGTTAATGAAATATTCTTGAATATGGCGTAAAACACAAATCGATTAAAATAAATAAACTACTGACTAAAGAACTAAAGACGTAAGAATTATCACCTGTTAAAGGTTCCAGTGTGGAACCTGGATGACTTTGTGAGATTGATCTGAATAATTATGAATTTGAATCTTAAATACCCATAAGTGTACATTATTCAATTTCAGGGCAGGCATCACCTATGTCTCCGTCCACGACTGTTTCTGGACACATCCCTGTGATGTCGAGGTGATGAACAAGGTGAGTTTTCAGAATGAGATAGTGAAATAATTAGAACATATTTCTACTCAACCAGCATAAAAAATCAGTTAAATTTACGCGGCAACAAAAATGAATAATTGTAGAAGTGTTTTTGGTGGCAAACTGTGCTAAATTATTAGATTATGGTGTTATTATTAATGCGTGTTAGCTGATTCATGTCAAGAAAATTCACATTTTAAAAGTGAATCGTATAATAGTGTATCTGTTACTTTGAAAGTTTCTTTGGGTGAGGGTTTTAGGTGATTGACTTGAATTTACTAGACAAAAGTCCTAGTACTGGTTGTATGTGTGAATCCACTGTCAGCTTTATATGTATGTATGTGAATATGAAAGAAAGACATTTTGGAGTAGACCGCTTCAGTGGCCTAATGGTTAGAATGTCCACCTCAAAGTCTGCAGACCTGGGATCAAACCCAAGTCAGGTCATACCAAAGACTTTAAAAATCGTTCTTGTTTGGAGCTCAGAGAGGTTAGAGCAAGGAAACAGGACTGGTTGGCCCGGTGTCAGTATAATGGGACTGGAACCGGTGTCATGTCTGGTGTCTTCAGCATGATGCTTCAGTGCCGGCTGGACTGTGGGGGGAATGGACGCCCTCTTACAAGAAGACACAGTATATGTTCATGCACCTGACTCCTCGTCCTTCACATTACTGAGAAATTGTTAAGCACAATGTGAAAGCCCACGCACATACATACATACATTCAATACGAGCATACATACATTCAATACGAGCATACATACATTCAATACGAGCATACATACATACAATACGAGCATACATACCTTCACTACGAGCATACATACTATACCAACATCCTTTCTTCCTTGCAGATAACCAGGGAGCAGTTTGTGGCTTTGCATGAGCAGCCCATACTGGAGGAGCTCTCCAAGTACCTAGTAGAGAAGTTTGGGTCCAGCTTTGACAGCCCCACCCATCAACCACCAGATGAGGCCAAATCGCACAAGTTCCTAGACAGTATTCTCAGACAGGTCCCACAAAAAGGTAAGCCATTTGTGTTAATTAAACTTTTGAAATTTGAAAAGTACTTACAGCTTAAGAGAATTTTATAATGCACAATTTAAATATAAATGATATGTGTACATGTATATCACTTTAGTTTGCTAAACAGTGAACGACAAGCGTTAGGCACAATTTCATGAACTCATTAAAAGTTTTCATCTGATATGCAGTAAACAGCCAAAAATGTTGGATTTTAGATAATCAGCTTGATTATTAGTTGTCCCTAGAGTATCATTTTAAACCAATTTTCATGCCGTCAGTGACAGGCATGACAGTGTACAAAACCTGAACTGAACTGTAACTGTTGTTTACAAGGATGAAAACATTCTGTTATTTATGTGAAGGTAAAATGTCAGGATTTCCTTCACTGATACAAGTGATAGTTCGCACAATTAGATATCCCTTTTCTTATTACATTTTGATATTTTACACCCAGAAACCATGGCATCAAAAAAAAGATGTTTTGAGACGTAACAATCCGAGCTCAGTCTGATGGCGTCATATTCAAATTTTAGGCAGCTTTAACATTCCTACTTCATGCAACAAGACATGACATTAAATAAGATGGCATGTACAATCTAAAGCTTTATACATAAGCCTGTGAAGGCCTGCAGCTAAAGCATTGCTTAATGATAGTGCCAAAAATAGAAATAATAATTAGAATATTGCACAATGAAGGTTGAATGCCATAAATATTTTTCCAGCGAACGATGGAATTGATAACTCACTCAGTGTGATCCTCTGTTTATTTTGCTGTGTTGGTTTGTAGGATTATTTCGACCTCCCAATCAAAAAAACATTTGTGATGTACAACCGTCACTGTGTGATATTCTAATTGTTTTTTATATTTTAACAATATTGTGATTTTATGTCTCCATCTCAGTGTGGTGATAGTTCTTTTCCTTTTTTTTTTTCTTTCTTTTTTTCTTCATCCACAGGGGATTTTGATCTCAACAACGTATTAAAGTCCACGTACTTCTTCAGCTAACATAACGCGTGTATGACAGACATGGTGCTGACCAATGTGGTAACCTGGACATACCCATACTCACCTTGGTGAAGAAAGTGGGTCATTCAAGGTCAGACGTAATTATTATTACAGTGGACACACAAGTAGAAGTGGATATTCATTGTCCCCAGAATTTTATGGAGATTTTCAAGAAGCTGTAAGAAGTCGCTGTGATATATGTTCTGTATATCTTGGCCACAGCTTTAACTTGAAACATTGCTTTACAGTGAAGCCCGCGAAGCATGGTGTTTTTGGTGATTCAGTGCTTGTCAGGCTTCGTTATGACTTCAAGAAAACTACAAAGGCTGTTTTCGATCAACATTGCAAGCCAAGATTACAGCTTTCACTTGAATGAATCCCAACCAATTCATGTCAGGTCCAGAGTGAACTACAAGCAGGGACTAAACACCCAGGATATACACGTCCTCATATATAAAGGGAAATATTCTTAAGTATGGCATAAAACACCAATCAAATATAATAGATATATTTTACCATTTCACCAGAGAAACAAAGTGTCAATCAGCATATAGTATTACGTGTACTCCTGTGTGTGGGGGGGGCCTCTGTGGCTCAGTTGGTTAGCGCGCTGGCGCAGCGTAATGACCTAAGAGTCTCTCACCAATGCGGTCCCTGTGATTTCAAGTCCAGCTCATGCTGGCTTCCTCTCTGGCCGTAAGTGGGAAGGCCTGTCAGCAACCTGCGAATGGTCGTGGGTTTCCCCCGGGCTGTGCCGGGTTTCCACCCACCATAATGCTGGTCGCCGTCGTATAAGTGAAATATTCTTGAGTACGGCATAAAACACCAATCAAATAAATAAATAAATAAATAAATAAATAAATAGTACTTTTGTGTGTACGTGTTTTGGATTCTGTATAATCCAAACAACACACATGCACAATTTTACCATTTTGCCATATGTTAACTGTGGTTCCCCCACATGGTCACCTCAGTATGTCTGCATTTTTTTTTTTAAATGTCCACGAATTTATATGCATTGATATTCAGTGACTGATAGTTGCCTCTGGAAATGTATATATAGGATAGAGTTGTTTGGCTACCTGGAGAGTGCCATCATAAGGTATGATGGTATCTTTAATACTAATTGCATTTAAGAGCATCTCAAACTATATGGAAAAAATATGGATAACCATGATATTAAAAGCGTACTCAATACAATAGGTAAAATTTGAATAAAATATTTGGCTGTTCAGAGTTTATCATGTAGCTTATATAACATCTTCAAGAAAAGTTTATAACTTTATAAATTTATAATTTTATATTCACACTTAAATATGTGAGGTTTGAATGTTGTTTTAACCAGTCTGAAGATTTGTGTGTAAGTTTTAGTGGCAATTGTTTATGATGTGGTGGTTTTAGTTTGTTGTTGTTGTTTGCTATTCATGTTGTTTGTACCCAAATTGGCGATTGCTTGTGACAAAATTCTTTTTGTTTTCTATTTATCATTTGTTTTCAATCGATAACAAATAATCATGATGTTTGACTACAGATAAGTCAATAATTCGTGAAGAAGGCCTACACAAAGTCGGTTTACTTTGTTAAAAATGTGGGTAAAGTATGACTTACACACATCTATCAAGTTTTTATAAAATGAAAACGGGTTTGTACCGCAGATATTTATGCAAGGTCTGAGTTCAGTTAGAAGTTGAAGGAAAGTGGTCACTTGACAGAAATAGCTTAGTATGACGGAAATTAGTACCATGTATGTTCATTGAAACTTATTCCTGTATATTGTGTAGACTCTTAATGCAAACTGGGTTTCCCCCGGGCTCTGCCCGGTTTCCTCTCACCATAATGCTGGCCGCCGTCGTATAAGTGAAATATTCTTGAGTACGGCGTAAAACACCAATCAGAATAAATAAATAAATACTTAATGAAAACAATTGGTTAAGCTCATGAGAGACAAAGTTATGATGACAGTTACAATCAGCTGTAGCCTATTGGTCGTAC
The DNA here is from genome assembly GCF_032854445.1 of Liolophura sinensis. Classification (NCBI taxonomy): domain Eukaryota; kingdom Metazoa; phylum Mollusca; class Polyplacophora; order Chitonida; family Chitonidae; genus Liolophura; species Liolophura sinensis. Next base: position 31,606,878 of record NC_088303.1, read on the forward strand.
GCATTTGGTCCCAGTCGCTGATGGGCCTACGACTAAGGCATACAGGTAACGACTGAAGTACAACTCCGGCTGAGCCACGTCGTTATTTCGCATGCAACAGCCTTTAGTACCCGACGCGATGCTCGATTTGGGGCTTAAGCTCCCGTGTATCCCGAGCTATGAGGATTCATATTGTAACATGTACTTAAAGCTTGCATAAAGACCGTGTGGTCTCTGACAGGCTGTGAAATTTTATAGTGTAGCATTCAGCAGAAACGGTGCGCTTGGTACAGTGTATTTACCGGGAGCAGTGTTGGCCTTCATTGTATAAGAATAGCAATGTAAATGATGTTTACTATATACACTGTACATATAACAAATGTGTGATGACCATTGCTGTGATGTAAATAGAACACGAGTGCTGTGATATTAGTAATTTTATAGACAAATTTGAAATCATGGGACAAAAAAAAAATGAATAAAAAAGTAACAATTTCCACCTTGAGTTTCTGTTTCTTCTTCACGTTCTGCAGGATGAAAAATTTTAAATTTAAGCACCAAAAGGAATATTTCATTTGTCGCTTAAAATGCCTTTATTGGGGGGAAGTGTTAAGTACACTAATGCATAGGTATTTTATTTTTTATGCATCATACAATGTTACTGTTGTATTTCACTTCTGGCTAGAGAAAAAAGGATTAGGGAGGACTTTTAGTCTTGTTGGTAAAAAAATTTCGTAATACGTTCCTGTCAAAGATTTCAGGCACGTCAACTGAGTGATGAGCGTGCGTCTGGTTTAAGAAGACTTACTTAAAACAGGCAGCGGAAACAGAGACTTGAATGAATAGACGAAATAAGGCGAAGAAGTATACTATAGTAAATGTTTCATCGTGTATGAATCATGCTTGCAACCGTCATAGTGAAATACCTATTAGTCAGGAATATATGTCCTGGCCAGGAAAGAAATCACGAATTTTGGAGAAAGGGATAAAAACATCATGATACTGTCTTCTCTGATCGTCGTTATGGTTACACTTGCTGTATTGGAGACCGTTGGTAGAAAAGTCGATGGGCGCAATTCCAACCGAATTTTTGCGTTTATTTTATATTATGCATTGCAAATAATTACCTGTCACAAAATATCAGCTTCGTTTGTGTACGTTCAGTATGGCAAACTTAGTGATAAAGCTGAGGTCGCAGATTACAGCTTGTCTCCTTTTCATTTCGAGTGCAGTGTAAGTCAGGATGCTTATTGGATACATGTCCATGCAGTGTAAGTCAGGAAGCTTGTTGGATACATATCCATTCAGTGTAAGTCAGGCAGCTTGTTGGATACATGTCCATGCAGTGTAAGTCAGGAAGCTTGTTGGATACATATCCATTCAGTGTAAGTCAGGCAGCTTGTTGGATACATGTCCATGCAGTGTAAATCAGGAAGCTTGTTGGATACATACCTATGTTGTGCCTTCCCCAAGACTCGCGGTTTCGTCTACCCGTCAAATGAAAATACCTTTGCCTAACGTTTGAACAGCAACGAAAGAAAAAATTCTTACATTTATGCTCATGGGAAAATATATATTATGGAGTGTCTCATGGAATTTGGAAACGTTTCGAAACTTACACTCAAAAAAATAATCTGTTAATTTGAACAGAAAATCTGTTGTGTGAGTGATGCTAGAATATAATTTGTTTGTTATAACCTAATACTGTGTCATATTCCACATAATGTATACGGAATGGTTAGTCTCATTTAACCTTTTATGTGGATTTAACAGAATATGTGTGCTTCATTTAACAAAATCATCGTCATATGACTGAAAAATTGTTGAGTACGGCGTTAAACCCCAAGCACTCACTCACTCACTCACTCATGTAACAAAACAATCTGCTGCAATGACGGAATACATTCTACTCGACCCAGGAATCAGGTTTTCTGCTCAAATAAACATCTTTTAGAGATGAGAGTAGAGATGTCGCCTGTCGCATTTTAATGAGAAATTGGTTACTCGTCATTTCCGAAATAATGTGATGCAGAACCAAAGACGACTGAGAAACAAGTTGTACCATAAGGCGGTACCTGGGAAGGTCTGTCGGCAAACTGCGGATGGTCGAGGGTTTTCCCCGGGCTCTGCCAGGTTTCCTCCTACCACAATGCTGGCCACTGTCGCACAAGTGAAATATTCCTGCATTCGGCAAATATTCCTGAAAAACACCAATGTAGTAAATAAATCAATCAAATAATCATAAAGCGATATCGGTAGAATGAATTCATAAAGCGTACAGTTTTACCCAGACGCAGCTTAAGACGAAGTGGTTACTTGAACAGTGTGTAGAAAAGGTGTATGATTGGTATTACGGTAAATAGTTAACCAGGGAACTATACAACCAGTGGAAAGTAATGTCTATAAACATAATGCAAAATAGAATTTGGAAGTGAAGTATTTATTGGTACACAGTATATACGTTGTCACCTCGAATAAACATCTTGCATTCCCTCAGGCATTGTGAAGCGGATGTATACATCTTGTAAGGATAACGGTATGGAGTGGCATCTCAAGAAGCCGCGGCGTAATTCTATAGCAACAGGTCTATCTGCTTGAGGGGAACTAAAGCTTAACAAAAACAAACTAGGAATGTGATGCCGGTTTACGCATCTGCTCCCAAGTACATCACACACTCGTTGTGTTTTCTGTTAACGCGTTGAATTCTTTACAGCATCGGTCATGTGAGCTGGATTTTGGGAACACTGGGGTTATTGTTTGCGAAGCAGTGCAGACTGATATACCGGAGAAGGTTGTGATCTACGAAGGGTACATGCGTGTGCCCGATGTCCTACTCCGGCGGAGTATGCCGTGTATTGTGACAATATGGGCGGAGTATAAGGTGGATCGTGACAACATTGGCGGAGTATACTCTGTAACTGACAATACTAGCGGAGTATACACTGTAACTGACAGCACTGGAGGAGTATACACCTGTTCTGTTCATGGAGAGGACACCACAGCTGGTAAGTTATCCCATCCAACTCATCTTAGACTGCACGATCAGTTTTTTCTCCGCTCAGAGCGGTATTACGGACTCGGAAAAAGCGCCTGGTGAATACGTCAAGTGTTCTTTGTTAATATTTAAGACCTAGGAAATAGGGTGGTGAAAAAAACCCATCTAATTTAGTCTTAGTATGTCAGTGTAGAGGATTTAATTATGTTACTAAAAGAGGTTGTTCTGTCGTATACTGCAATGTAGTACTGCTAACCTAGATATTTTCATTCAGTGAAAGTTGGAATGACTTCATGGCGGCAGGCAAGCAGCAGAAGCATGTGTGCATGGAAGATTCAAATACCTAACTACTATAGTTATGGTTTATTTGTACAGGCACAGAAATGAGTTATTTCGGGGAATGTGGCGGTAAATGTGTAAAAACATTTTTAGGGGTATATACTAATCTTCTCATGCATGTGACCACATATGTGATATATTGTGACCAAAATTAATACGCCCGCCTAGATTTTCTACAAGGGTGTCTGATGATGAAAGCAGAGCTTGTTACTGCTTTCAGAGTAGTTCAGTGACCTGAAAAACGTACAAGATAGGAGACAAAAAGCTTATCTCCTTAAGTCTAGGAAGAAAGTTTCCCAGAGGCGCAGAATTAAATGTGCCCGTTACCACGAAATCTTTTGGTGTATGATTACTTCGGTAGCGGTCATTGGCTTACTTCCGGAGATATTCTGCCATAAATATTGATTTATTTTATTGTAATGATTTATTCTATTCGTGTTTAACGCCGTGCTGAGTAATTTTTTTAATTGTTTGACGGCGGTGAGATATGCGTGGAGGAAGAAGATCTTATATTTATTTATTTGATTGGTGTTTTACGCCGTACCCAAGACTATTTCACTTAGACGACGGCGACCAGCATTATTGTGGAGGAAACCCACGCCCATCCGTAGATTGCTGAAGACCTTCCCATGTACAGCTGGAGAGAAAAACAGCATGAGCTGGACTTGAACTCACAGCGACCACATTGGCTCATGGGTCAGAAGATCTTATAGATACTACGTTAAAACTTATTACCTTGAGCATATATATACACTGTGTATTCGTTGATCTCTCTGTAGACAGGCAGTTTCGTTATTAAGTACAAGCAGACTAACTTGACAACGACTCAATTTATTATACCACAGCGTGTGGCCAATTCTCCCCGAACTCTGTTTATCCGAGTAAGACTATCAGACGTAGACGATGATATATTATCTCCGGTCCTGTCTACATGAGCTCCATGCGTTCTGTCTATGTGTATATTTCATTGATTAATTAGCTTTTGATGTTTACGTAAATATTAGTGTCTTCCCAGAAATGAAGTTTCTTTCCAACAGAAAAGTATTTCGGAAAAATATTCTTCTGGTTTAAGACTTTGGAAGCCATTTTCACTAAGTACCAAACGCTGATATTTGTTATATATAATATAACTAACGCACTGGTGGCTCCGCTATTAATGATGTATTGGTGGCTACATTGTTATTGGTGGCTTTATTGTTATAAGTGTATTGGTGGCTCCGTGATTAGTGTATTGGTGCCTCCATTGTTATTGATGTATTGGTGGACCCGTTGTTATTGATGTATTGGTGGCTCCATTGCTATTAGTGTATTGGTGCCTCAATGGTTTGGTGGTTGCATTGTTATTTATGGCTCCATTGTTATTGGCGTATTGGTGGCTCTATTGTTATTGATGTGTTGGTGGCCCCGTTGTCATTGATGTATTGGTGGCTCCATTGTTATTAGTGTATTGGTGCCTCAATGGTTTGGTGGTAGCATTGTTATTGGTGGCTCCGTTGTTATTGATGTGTTGGTGGACCTGTTGTTATTGGTGTATTGGTGCCTCCATTGTTATTGGTGTATTGTTGGCTCCATTGTTATTAGTGTATTGGTGCCTTCATTGTTGGTGGTTGCATTGTTATTTATGGCTCTATTGTTATTGGCGCATTGGTGGCTCTATTGTTATCGATGTGTTGGTGGCTCCGTTGTTATTGATGTATTGGTGGCTCCATTGTTATTAGTGTATTGGTGCCTCAATGGTTTGGTGGTAGCATTGTTATTGATGGCTCCGTTGTTATTTGCGTATTGGTGGCTCCGTTGTTATTGGTGTATTGGTGGCTCCATTGTTATTGGTGTATTGGTGGCTCCATTGTTATTAGTGTATTGGTGCCTCAATGGTTTGGTGGTAGCATTGTTATTGATGGCTCCGTTGTTATTTGTGTATTGGTGGCTCCGTTGTTACTGGCGTATTGGTGGCTCCATTGTTATTTGCGTATTGGTGACTTCATTGTTATTGGCGTATTCGTGGCTTCATTGTTTTTGGTGTAATGATGCCTCCGTTGTTATTGTTGGCTCCATTGTTATTGGTGTATTGGTGCATCCGTTGTTATTGGTGTATTGGTGGCTCCATTGTTATTGGTATATTTGTGGCTCCCTTGTTATTGGCGTATTGGTGACTCCATTGTTATTGGTGTATTGGTGGCTCCGTTGTTATTGGCGTATTTGTGACTCCAATGTTATTTGCGTATTGGTGACTCCATTGTTTTTGGCGTATTCGTGGCTCCATAGTTATTGGTGTATTGGCGCCTCCGTTGTTATTGGTGTTTTGGTAACTCCACGGTTATTGGTGTATTAGTAACTCCATTGTTATTGGTGTGTTGGTGGCTCCATTGTCATATGTGTATTGGTGACTCTGTTGTTATTGGTGTATTGGTGACTGCATTGTCATATGTGTATTGGTGACTCTGTTGTAAGTATGTCGAAAGGCTTCAGCTGATTACTGTTGGGTTATTTGTCCCTATTATCATCAAAAGCAAGATACATACCTCTAGACTAGTCATTATAATCTCTTATTAATAAATAATATAAATATAAATCAACGATCTCATCAAATAATCCGCATTAACATCATGAAAAGGCCTTTGCTTACTGGGTATATTTAGTGATATAATTAAAGACGTACAAAATAGAGGGTTGAACCAGAGCAGCGAAGACAGTGTGATATCACGCGTAACCGGTGAAATACGGTCTCTTGTCTGGCTACTATGCAAAATTAAATTCTACAGTAAACCGACGTTGCTGGATATGCATATTTAGTGATATTATTAAAGACGTACAAAATAGAGGGTTGAACCAGAGCAGCGAAGACAGTGTGATATCATGCGTAACCGGTGGAATACGGCCTCTTGTCTGGCTACTATGCAAAATTAAATTCTACAGTAAACCGACGTTGCTGGATATGCATATTTAGTGATATTATTAAAGACGTACAAAATAGAGGGTTGAACCAGAGCAGCGAAGACAGTGTGATATCATGCGTAACCGGTGGAATACGGCCTCTTGTCTGGCTACTATGCAAAATTAAGTTCTACAGTAAACCGACGTTGCTGGATATGCACTTCTCTAATAGTCACTTTCTTTTCCTCGACAGAGCCCATCGTGGTTGGTTTAGACGCCACAATGCAGACCGATTTTAGAGGACGTAAAGCTTTATCCCATTACATGATGCTTTGCAATTTTGATATAGTTTGTGTCATTTCGTCCGTGCCACAAGGACAAACACTATCATATTAATACCTGATACGTATTCCATTTTTTTGGGCAAAGTTATGTTATACTTCAGTGACGGCAGGGACTCACCCTGCTGCAAGGAAACATAGTGATATGTACACACACCTAATGACTCTTTGTCGTCGTCTGACTGAACAATTAAGTACGACGTCAAAACCCAAAGCATAGCATAAGCAAAGCTGTGTCATGCAAAATGCTAATTTTCTTGTATTCGTCAATCGATTTTTCCTGCTCTTATGTTGTCAATGCGTTCCAGTGTAGAACCCATTTGGCTTCACTGCAGGGATTTTAGATATATTGCGTTCTGGGTGCGTTTAGACAACTCATAACCATTTCCCTCATAATTCTGGACAATCGATCTTATGAAATTCTGTTATTACTATGCCCACCTGTGGATGCTTATTATTTCTATAGGATCCAGTGCTGAAGGGTATATTCTGGCACGTTTCTCCCTGTAGACTATTCAGGTCCAAGCTGTGAAGTTAATGACTCATAACTCGGATTGTTTCCATCTTACGTTCCCTATCATTTCTGCAGGATCCAGTGCTGAGGGGTATCTGTCAGGGAAGTTTTTTTTACGGTAGATCAGCCAGCCAATCTGTGTAGTATATGGCTCATTAAACGGATGGATTTCATCTTCATGTTACATCAATCTGAGCACATACTGTGACGTCATACAAGGAGACCACGTGTTCTCCAGGTTCAACCAGAGCACACCTATTTCAATGTGCTGAAAATCCTAACTCGTTGTGCCACAGATTTTATACGATTTTATCGCAAACATACGTGTTTTCACGATCATAGTTTAAAAATAATATTACCATATATTTGTATCAACAATGACGATCTCAACTTACAAAAATTCAAACCTTTTTCCGACAGTCTAAATACAAATAGCTTTCGTTATTATCTGAAATCTTTCATCTTCGGTAAACAGACTTTCCAAGAAATTAAAATACTCAGTAAATTTTTGAAACACTTATTTATTTATTTGTTTAAGGCGTAAAGCCGTTTTGCCGTAATTAATAATACTGCAGATACTGTTAAAGTGTGGGTGGGGAAAACTATTGACACACTTGCCATTCATCGGGAGGCTAACATGACACCGATATAAGCGAAAGCTGGATTCGAACAGGCAACCTCATTGGTCCAAGGCAGATTGGTTGCTGCAAGAGTGACGCTTTATACACATCAGCCAACAATAGCAGCAAGTTTAAGTTAAGCGTAATCTATAGATTGTGCTGAGAGATACAATTGTAATAACTTCAGTATCAGAATAGCACAAATATTTAAGAGAGCGTCACACATTAGGCTGAATCAATAAGAGAGCAGAGACTGACATGGCAAGCTGTCGATACCAGCTTGTCTTCCCTGTGTACTGAACGAGAACTCCAGCAGGGGATAAATGTCAGGGAACGTCGAATGCTCCTGGGTTGGCTGGAAAGGCTCGAGGTTAGTCGACATTTCACGGGGTGATACTAGAAAACATCACTTCACGCTTCGCGGGGCCAACGGCAGCCTTGCACGATTTGCAGGTGCATGAAAGCAACAAACTGCTTTCTTGAAACGGACACAGATGTGCTTGTATGTTGCTGTGGAAGCCTTGAACAACATACCAATAAGATTTAAACATGCTATGCGGCTTTCGCACCAGACAGTGGTTTCACACGGTGTGTACAGACGACCAGCTAGGCACTAGAAAACCATAGCAGGCGTAAGGGAAGCGCCGGCCAGGGTAACCAAAGACTGAGCTAAAATTATCCGTGTAGACTCCGCATCATTTGTTGGCCGGCGCTGCTGCGAAAGATGCAACAATGGTGCACCGGGAGTAAGGTGAAAAGTGAACCACACCGGTCCATACCGAGGTAAGCAGACCACTCTCGGTAGGGCGATCGCCTTCACCTAGCCTCGTGTGTGTTCGCGTAAGTGATTATTGCACTGACAGTACCATCCCGACGGACTTGGCTTCTGGAATTTAATCAAGAGACAAAGGTTCCCTCGATCGAGAGATACAAGGATGTAGATTTCCCGATGATGTGATATGAGGCCTGAGAGGATGCATATCTAGGCCTGCATACCCTTTTCATCGGGTTTGTTTTGAATACACAATCGTGCAGAGATCGAGGGTGTCATTCGTGGTTGCATTCGGTGGGTTGTCTGCCCGTATTGGTATACTCCCTGTACCTTCCAGGCTCGTGCCATTATCCAGCACAGAAGAGTTCAGGACTAACGAGTCATGTCAGCCGAGGACAGAAAGATGATGGCCCCGACGTCGGCTCTGGAAACAGTGGCCATCGTCAGACCGCTAAAGGTGGGTATAGGTACTATTATTAGCTGTCACCACCCTAAAACCTCTAATTTATAATGATTCACTTGTGGATATATATACTTACTGATTTGTTTAAAATTTATTCGGTTTAATTCTTAAACTACCATCCTTAAATGCGATCGCTACGTGGCGTTGCCATGTATACGACAGGTAAATATGAGACAATTACATGTACTTCGACTTAATCGAGATCAGTAGGTTAGCCCGTTAGAAACGGTAGGGTGGAATGGGAGCGAAGGGATGGAGTCTATACTTCTGGTTCAGCAAAAGTTTAAAGGAGATACAGATTTATAACGCCTATTCATGACAATATTGATTAAACTCTTGAATAAAAATCTCTACAAATTATCTTTGTCCAGAATCAGATAGTTTCATAACAACCTATAACGCCAATTCCCAAACAAACACGCAAGAAGTAATATATACATAGTTAATAGAGGTGGTAAGATGTAAATGAGAAGCGATTTACTATTCACGTTACGTAGAACTGTATTTTTTATGCTTACATTTAATGCAGATTAGGAATCCCCCACGCATGCGCCCATCTGGTATTATATATTGTTTTTATACCTATAGTAGAGTAAAACTAGTGGCAAAGTAAGGTAAGTCTTTCGCCAGCATAGTCGCTTCCCAGCATACCAGGGGCCTCCGACCAGTGTGTGTGTGTGCGGATGGGGGTGGGGGGTTGCTCGCACAAGCGCATTCGCACTGAGATAAAATAGTTACTAGTAACTGGCCAAAGCTTCACTTTGTGCTGGGTCTGATCGGCCTTAGCTCGTGTCCACCTCTGGCTGGTTGGGCTATGTCCTGTAGATAGAAGGGTTATGGGTTACGGTACCTGGCGAAAGATGGTGGGTTTTTATATAATAGTAGGGCCTGTCTACTCCACTCCGTCATAGGCCTACATATTTGGTCTTTTTTTAAAAATACATAAACACTATCTGTATATATGATGCTTTATTATAATATAGTAGTGTTTATTTTTACGGGCACTTCATATATACATGTATGCATGGGATTTTACGTCGTACTTAGCAATCTTTCAGTCATATAGTGACGAGGGACCATTTGATGTGTGTATACATACTTTGTTCTTCTTGTGGCAGCAATGTATACATATAGATATCGGGAACAAGGATGTGCGATAGGTGTCAAAATCGGAGACATCTGCCCGTGGGTTCTCATTAGACAATAGTGATTCTGACGTCATTTGCCTCTTGGCGTAGATGAGCAAATGATAAATTCACGTGCGTATCTGCATGTGCACGGCTGGAGGTCAGATTTCAGATGCAAATCCAATTTCCTATAACGTGAGATTTATTATCTGTGGCAGCAAGGCAAGGAAATAACATACTAATAATAAAAAGCAAAGAAAACTAAAATAAAGCATTTATCAGATGAAAGACTATTAAACACTATCCAGGAAAATAGTTTGATTTATTTTTTTAGAATTTTTCTAACCGACTAAAACGCATTTAAAACACAGGATTCTATGGTGGTCTGTTGGGACCAACTAAAATACATTTAAAACATAGGATTCTATGGTGGTCTGTTGGGACCCAGGGGGTATCAGTGACGTCACAGCAATATTTTTGGCTTGATACATTTCGTTTCAAGGTCTATTTGTTGATGGTATTTGTAGCTCTAAATGAAGATGCATTCTGAATGATGAAATATAGCAGTCTGTGTGTGTCAAGTGGCAGAGAATCACCGGTCCCAGTAGGGTCAGAAAAGACCACAGTAGAATCCAAAGCTTTAAATGCATTTTAACAGGTCGAAAAATATTGTAAAAAAAAAAACAAGTCAAGCTATTTTCCCGAACAGTATTTAATGATCTTTTATCTAACGTGCAATTCATGCTAGTGTGTTCTTTGCTTTTAATATGCTAATATGTGATTTCAGGTAGTTGATATTTCTTCCAGTCACACAGATTTTGACTGAAAGAGATTAAATTTGAACTGAACAGATATAGAACCAAGCAGATAAATTTTGATTTGAGCCAATTGCTTAATCAAGCAGATTGATTTGGAAGAGAACAATTTTTGAATCAAAGTCTAGAAGGGCTGGTTCAAAAATACCAGACACTATTTTATGAAAAGACATTTTGAGTAGCCTACATATAGTCCGTGTAAGTCCATGTTTATATGAGAATATAGGAAGGTTTACAATGCCAAGGGAATGGGGTAGAAATTGTCCATATGAATTTCAGAAAGGTGTGTTGATTGATGTTGACGGTATTTGAGATTTCAAATTTCCCGCAGTAGCTGAATGCCAGGTGCACCTAATCCTACGGACATCGTCACGTGAGAACTTCACCTTTGGGGAGACGTGTGGCTGGTATGTCAACTTTTTGCATTAGTACTAATGGAAAACTGTCGTAAAACTGTTGTTCTGGCCGCGTAAATGTGGGTAGGGAAGATTGATGAACGACTAGACGTCAAACACGCTACAAGCGGACCGATTCCATTCTGCCCCGTCTATTGGTACGGACCGCAGTAGGCTCAACTCGTTAGGTGTTAATCACTAGAGGGAAATTGCTGCGGGACTGTAAACAGACTAAAACTGTTGATGGCGTTGAAGAGAAATCAAGTTAAGCAGACAAGGCTGTTGATCTTTGACTTTCGTTCTTTACTTCACATCTGAATCTTCGTTAATTTCACATTTTCTTTCATTAACGCCTTATCCAGGTGTACTTTTGCAGTAGAATTTCTCGCCGTGAAGGCAGTGGCTTTTGGCTCCAAAATATTACTGCTCCAAAATCGCCAAAGTAACCTCCTTAAATCGTATGGACAGATTTAATGACTACTCATGGAGACTCTGAAATATCTGAAGCAATCGCCTGCGATTGTGAGGCGGCTGGAATGGTCGTAGGTGGTCGTAAAGACCAGCTCAGCTGCGATTAGCTACGATGTGTATGAATTCAAAGACTAAACCGATTGAACTTTGTCGTAGGGGCTACATTCAACCATTGCAAACGATCTTCATTGTTATCACAGAGTGTCATTATATCAAGCCGTCACCATGGATAAATTGTCCTGTGAAATCAAAGGGTGAGTTTAGATGAGGCTACAAACAATTCCTTATGTTTCAGTCGGAGTAAATCGGTAAGGTGATTGACCACCGTCAAAAGATGGCAATGAATCGCAGAAGTCTTACCTCTGAGGTGTCTGGGTAGTTCACAAACCACAGGCTTAAACCGCGATTTTTCAGGCGTAAAATATTAGCTGCACTACTTCAGGTTACGATATTAGCTGTACCCCTACAAATGTGAGATTGCCTGTAACCCTCCAGGTGTTAGATATTACCTGTACCCCTCCAGGTGTCAGATATTACCTGTACTACTTCAGGTGTTAGACATTATCTGTACTAGTTCAGGTGTCAGATATTACCTGTTCTCCTCCAAGCGTCTGGTATTACCTGTACTACTTCAGGTGTCAGATATTACCTGTACTACTTCAGGTGTCAGATATTACCTGTACTACTTCAGATGTCAGATATTACCTGTACTCCTTCAGGTGTCAGATATTACCTGTACTACTTCAGATCTCAGATATTACCTGTACTCCTTGAGGTGTCAAATATTACCTGTGCTACTTCAGGTGTCAGATATTACCTACACTCTTCTATTTGTCAGATATTACCTTTGTTCCTTCAAGTGTCAGATATTACCTGTACTCCTCCGGGTGTCAAATATTACCTGTACTCCTCCAGTTGTCAGATATTACCTGTACCCCTCCAGATATCAGATATTACCTGCACTCCTTCAAGTGTCAGACATTACCTGTACTCCTCCAGGTGTCAGATATTACCTTTACTCATTCAAGTGTCAGACATTACCTGTACTCCTTCAGGTGTCAGATATTACCTTTACTCCTCCAGGTGTCAGATATTACCTGTACTCCTCCAGGTGTCAGATATTACCTGTATCCCTCCAGATATCAGATATTACCTGCACTCCTTCAAGTGTCAGACATTACCTGTACTCCTCCAGGTGTCAGATATTACCTTTACTCATTCAAGTGTCAGACATTACCTGTACTCCTTCAGGTGTCAGATATTACCTTTACTCCTCCAGGTGTCAGATATTACCTGTACTCCTCCAGGTGTCAGATATTACCTGTATCCCTCCAGATATCAGATATTACCTGTACTCCTTCAAGTGTCAGACATTACCTGTACTCCTCCAGGTGTCAGATATTACCTGTACTCCTCCAGGTATCAGATATTACCTGTACTCCCTCAGGTGTCAGATATTACCTGTACTCCTCCAGGTATCAGATATTACCTGTACTCCCTCAGGTGTCAGATATTACCTGTACTCCTCCAGGTGTCAGATATTACCTGTACTCCCTCAGGTGTCAGATATTACCTGTATTCCCTCTGGTGGAAGATATTACCTGTACTCCAGGTGTCTGCTGGAGACATCTGTGTTTTACTTTTATCTGCGTTCTCTGCTCACTTGTCAGCTTGAATTTCTGAAAATCACAAATTGGAGTTGGGGTGGATAGTTTGAACTCAAAACAGTGTCAAAGTTTAATCGGTTTTGAACATCCAATATCTTAAATCAGTTCTGCTGTCTGAACATATATTATATTCTTGCTCTCAGATGTGGAGAATCTTTGAGGTTTATGAGTTAGCCACATAACCCTCAGCTGGCTCCAGCTGAGAAATAAGAGAAATATCAGCCAGCTGGCTCCGTCATAAGGTAAATATCATGCAGCTATCTCCGTCTTCGAGGAAATATCAATAGCATATGGGATGTATTGATTGACCCTACCAGATGCCTGCTGATCGTGACGTCATTATGGGTAACACCCGTTCGCTCTCCCGATGTTTACCGTGTAGACACCGCCTAATGGTACTATCTTACAAAGCTATAAAACTTTAACATTGAGCCCGGCATACACGAGAGGTTTAGAAAACGAGGCAACACAAGTGTTCATGTGCTGGTGGTGGCCACGCAACTTGGAGATGCACAGCCGCACATGTAACAACTGAAGTCTACTACCGCGCTTACAAGCCCAAGATTTGAACCGGATCAAATCTGAACTGGTTTACATCTAAACCAGCTCTAATAATCCGTACGTGCACATAACCATGTGGCCAAGTCGGTTTTAAGCCAGTTTAGGGATTTACCCGTTCACACGGTCACATTTAAGCCGGTTTAGTAATTACGACGTCATCCTGACCTCTGTGTACCCGGGGCGTTTAATCCTGTTACCGTTCAAAAGGGCCCAGATAAACCGGTTCAAGCTCTGAAACTGGGGGCATTTAATCCGGTTTATTTGCCCCAGCTAACGACGTGGCTAGACTTAGCTTAAAGTTAAATCTGGTATTAAGTCTTACAACAGTTTTGAACGAATGAGCCTATTTCGGAGGACAGTTCTTCAGGTTGGATGCTGAGTTAAGCCAGGTGTTCATTTTAGCCCGAACTAAACAGTAACATTTGTTTTGTATTAATATAGCACTTAATATAGCAATTTTTCACACAGCTGCTGAACATTTATTGAAAAATAGACAATTTGGTAATATAGACAAAAACTACCAAACGGTAGAATATTGTCCGAAACACATGCCTGTGTTTCTAGACCAGTTTCTAGACCAGTAACATCTTAAATTTGTCAGCATTAACGTTGACACTTTGAATAAAACCCTGACTGAGGTAAACTGACGTAGGTCTGCCAGCAACCTGCGGATTGTCGTGGGTTTCCCCCGGGCTCGGCCCGGTTTCCAACCACCATAATGCTGGCCGCCGTCGCATACATAAGTGAAATATTCTTGTGTACGGCGTAAAACACCAATCAAATAAATAAATAAATAAATAAATAAACTGACGTATTTCATCGTTACATTTGACCGTTTGCCAATTCTCACACTGTCGTCGCTGCTCTGGTTTTACTCTCTATGCTGTAGTCTTATATTGTCATCTTGGACAAGAGCTTGTATATACTAGGCCATACTAACAAGTGCAAATTATACAAAAAAAAAACCGATGTGAGTGTGAGCTACAATACTGATTGGTATAGTCCTTCAAATAGTTCCTTTCATCACTTTTTGCTAATGTCTCTGAATGGTTTAGTTATTTATTCGATTTTTGCCTGAACGACGCACCCAGGAATTTTTCACTTATGTCGCTCAGCATTATTGACGGAGAAAACGCAAGTGCCTGGGCTAATCCACCAGCCTTCGGCAAGTTACTGACGAACTTTCCATGTGTGAGGTAAAAACTTTGAAGCCTTGTTGCTGCAAGTAAGTGGCCTTCTATAAATGACAGACATTTGATTTGCAAACGACTTGCCGTCGACGACCTATCGCCACCAAGGCCACACCAAAATTGACGGCGGAGATAGGATTTATTTATTTATTTGTTTGGTGTTTTACGCCGTACTCAAGAATATTTCATACGATCGCGGCCAGCATTATAGTGGGAGGAAACCGGTCAGAGCCCGGGGAAAATCCACGACAATCCGCAGGTTACTGACAGACCTTTCCAAGTACGGCCGGTGAGGAAGCCAACATGACAGCGGAGATAGGAATCTTCGAATTGTGTACTTGAAGAATTTCTAAATTCCCCCATATGTTTACATGCGTATTTTTTTCTGTATACATTTACTAGTTCGTTTATGCATATATGGTTATCATAAAAACCCTGCCTGGCTTCTGTAGTTACCCGTTACTAGCGTTTCCAGTCTTACTGTTCTGTACAAGCAAGCATGCCGTAAGTGAAGTACGGCAGTGACAGATGTTGTAAAACACTTCCCAGGGCTATGCTCTCTATCAACACGTTTTTCGCTGCACGCGCTGTACGGCGTTTAGAGACTCTTTGACACTAAACAAGTAAAGTGACCTTGTGTTTATCTAAAATGAGCGATGTGTTTAGGGCGTCAGTCTAGACTTTCATTAACCGTGACTTGTAATAACTGAGGCGTGTTTTGTAACACGATCTAACGGTAATAGCGCAACTGTATCAGTCTCACAATTAGATGGTCACGTCATCAGGGATCGTGGTGTGTACATGTACTGTCTCCCCAAGAAGTTGGGGGGGGGGGGGGGAGGGGAGGGGAGGCGTGAGAGGAAGGGTATTCGGAGTTCTAACCTAATTAGCCCTGAGGCCCAGACTGTTTTCATTGATCCTCATTGTCTATATGGGGACGTTTATCAGATGCCACGAACCTTGCCTCTCTTTACCAACCAGCAAAGGATGCTATGTCTGAGACAGAAACTGAAATGCGTGCTAAGAACAAACTAAAGGCTAATGATTTAGCCATAGAAACCAAAACAAAGGCTGATTACCGAAGACCGATAATTTTATGTTACATGATTAAAGTTTGCTAGGCACATATAGAGCGATTGTATGTCCATTTATGTGGCCTTCCATACATTAACTTCATTGGATGGTACCACTTCTTCTTATCCAATCACAAGCAACTGCGGATGAAAATCTGGTTCGTGTGTAGGAAAATACACCACTGGCTTGCCAGATGTTTTCGCCAATCACGGCAGTAATTTCCCTCATGTAAATAAAGTAAACTTGCTTAAGGCATTATAGAAATCAATCAATTGGCAAACTTAAGTGTTTTATTTAGAAATTTCCTCGATAGTATTAACGCCCTTTTCCAACAAAAAAATAAAATATAATAAAAAAACAACGATTTTAGACACCATTTAGCCTTACCCAGAAAACATATCAGTATAAAAATGATTAACGCCCTTAATTACTTATTACAAAGGGCTAAACAAGGTCGTCGCTAATTAGCTGATATTTAGGCAAGCCTAGGTTGAGCTGAAGTCTGTAGTTATTACAACATTTCTTCACAATCAACCAATCATCGTCGATTCTACATCCCTTTAAATTAATGTTAATCAACATCAATTATTATCAGATGAATAATTATTTCGATTATCAATATTTACAAATTTATTGTGCTGTGTCCCGGCATCCACACCCATGCAGTCACAATATGCAGGGATAAATTGACCTAAATTGACCGGATTAAAGTTTTACTGATAAGTGCACTTTGGGACTGAACCCATGTCTTTACTTGGTCTTCACCTGGAGCCTGTTTTAAGAGGTCATTTTGCGCTAAGTAAAAAACTTTGAAACGTCATTACCAAACATGACATTTGTAGCATGATACGTATTTGCTCGAAATTTGCTGAAATGGTACTAACACAGCACAGAATCAGTGGTACAAAATATCAATTTGATGGATATATTTAAGACTTTATAATTAGTTTGCATTACAGTTTTAGTGTATTGCCGACATTGGGATTGAACCCACATCTTTCAATCAAGAGACGATGGCTCTAGTTGTCTCGTCTTTTCTCATGCAGGGCGATATCGTATCAATTTCAAACATATTCATGTAAAATCTCACCCACCTGCGAAGAAATGTGCTAGTTAACTGATTTTTTTTATTTGATTAAATTTTTATTTTATTTACATTTTTATAAGCTCATGCTCAGTGAAAGCATATGAAGGAAATGAATCCGGGACATCTCCGTTTTTGAACATTTCGTTCTATGGACATTGCACGCAAAGGAACTGAACCAAGGATGCTCCCTCTTGTTGAACATTTCGCCTTATGGACAATGAAAGCAAATGAAGGAAATGAACCTAGGACAGTTCCCTTGTCGAACATTTCGCCTTATGGACAATGAAAGCAAATGAAGGAAATGAACCCAGGACATTTCCCTTGTCGAACATTTCGCCTTATGGGCAATGAAAGCAAATGGAGGAAATGAACCCAGGACATTTCCCTTCTCGAACATTTCGCCTTGTGGACAATGCAAGCAAATGAAGGAAATAAACCTAGGACATTTCCCTTGTCGAACATTTCGCCTTATGGGCAATGAAAGCAAATGGAGGAAATGAACCCAGGGCATTTCTCTTGTCGAACATTTCGCCTTATGGACAATGAAAGCAAATGAAGGAAATAAACCTAGACATTTCCTCTGTTGAACATTTCGCCTTATGGACAATGAAAGCAAATGAATGAAATGAACCAATGACATTTCATTTGTCGAACATTTCGCCTGATGGGCAATGAAAGCAAATGGAGGAAATGAACCCAGGACATTTCCTTTGTCGAACATTTCGCCTTATGGCCTTCACATGTAGCTCTCGGCACATAACACTGTATTCCATTTTGTACAAATGCGGCAAACCCAGACGACTGGGAATGTGTCAGAGAATATGTGTATATCGAAGCGATAACCATGAGAGCCTTCAACGAACGGTACCCTTGACATGCCTTAACGTGTAGCATATCCCGCACGACCCGCAATGTATACGGTGTCATGTGTAATCAGTTATATCATTAAACTGTACCGTAACAAACTATACCAAATTAAGGGCAAAATATGTATTTGTTTTTCCAGGTATACTTGCGGAAAAACATTTATCTCAAAATTTCGACTTTGTTATCTCGATATTTCAACATGGACTAAAACCTGTCGAGAAGTAAAGGTTTTGCATATGACTACAGCTATATTGTTACTTGATATCGCTATTAAGGGCCAACCATGCATATATACCTTAGGTACGACTGTCCACGATTCAGGATGTCTTCGTGTGTCATCAGAGAGTGTGGGAATGGGAATGACCCGACAGGAAATCCATATTTTGCACACATAAAAAACGAGAGAAAAGTCAAAATTTCGACGTAAGAAGTCGAAATTACAAGAAAAAAAAAGTAAAAAAGAAGACGAAATTTTTAGAAAACATTTTTTTTCTCTCTGTGACACCAGTGCGCTTCCCTGCATACCTTTACCGAATAAGCTGGACATTCAGGGGAATGTCCTACAGTGTCAAATATATAGTTACTTTGAGAGGGACCATTTTGTGTGGTTTGTGTAGCTCCAGTCATTTTTGTTACTAAAATGTTTTTTTCATAGTCATGCTTGTAGGTCAAACTTTCCAGATCTATAGGCTTAATCTCAAATAAAAATACAAATACCCATATATATATCTAATCTGTGTCGATCTAAATCTCACCATTACATTCCATATAGTGCGGTTAAAATTTGTGCTGTCAGGTAACAGCTAGCAGCAGCTTCCCTGCTCGTGTTGGGTGATGTATAGATGCTGGCTGATCTCCGATGCGGACAGAACTTGGGATGTTATATCGCTGTGTATGTTATCATCACTGTGGATGTTATCATCACTGTGGATGTTCTATCACTGTGGATGTTATTTATCACTGTGGATGTTCTATCACTGTGGATGTTATTTATCATTGTGGATGTTATCATCACTGGGGATGTTATTTATCACTGTGGATGTTCTATCACTGTGGATGTTATCATCACTGTGGATGTTCTATCACTGTGGATGTTATTTATCATTGTGGATGTTATAATCACTGTGTTTGTTATCATCACTGTGGATGTTAGTATCACTGCGGATGTTATCATCACTGTGGATGTCATCATTGCTGTGTATGTTATGATCACTGTATGTTACTATCACTGTGGACGTTATTATCACTGTTGATGTTATTATCACAGTGGATGCTATCAATCAAATAAATCGTTATCAAGAAGGCTTACAAAGAAAAACGGAAATCAAAAGTTGCACATTTTACGGCCATGAGCGCTTATTTGCTAATGATGATTTATATTTTGATCCTCCTCGTTCATCATAGCCGATTGGAGATAAGAATCATGGGCTCAAAGCCCATTAGTTCATTATTGATGAAGTTGGTTTTCTTTCTGTACTGTTTGCCTTGATTCATAAATAACGAATCCGAAGTGATAAAGTGTTGAAGTCTAGCTAAACTCGCCCCAACTCCATCGCTTACTACATAAAAACCACTGCAAACACCAGAGCCCATTGGTGGCCATTTAAACACCGAAGGCACCTACCAACACCATCAGTTACCACTTAAACACCACTGCCAATACCAGAGCCCATTGGTGGCCTTTGATAACTGATGATGTTGGTAGGTGCCTACCATTACCACTTAAACACAACTGCCAACACCAGAGCCCATTGTTGGCCATTTAAACACCGAAGGCACCTACTAACACCGCCACTTAAACACCACTGCCAACATCAGAGCCCATTATTGGCCATTTAAACACCGAAGGCACCTACTTACACCGCCACTTAAACATCATTGCCAGCATAAGAGCCCATTGTTGGCCATTTAAATACCATGGACGACGCCCAACCCACATCAGTTGCATGTTAGCTCTAAAAACTCCACAGCCTACCCTAACCCCACCATTAAACACCACGGCCTCACGCATATCAGTTATTATTTAAACACCCCGGCCAACAAACAACCATATTAGTTACCACTTTAGCCTCACGACCAACAAGCATACACATCAGTTACCACTAAACCACAGCCAACACCCAATGTACCTCATCAGTTACCACTAAACCACAGCCAATACCCAGTGTACCTCATCAGTTACCACTAAACCACAGCCAACACCCAATGTACCTCATTAGTCACCACCAAACCACAGCCAACACACAATGTACCTCATCAGTTACAACTAAACCACAGCCAACACACAATGTACCTCATCAGTTACCACTAAACCACAGCCAACACCCAGTGTACCTCATTAGTTACCACTAAACCACAGCCAACACCCTATGTGCCTCATCAGTTACCATTAAAACAACACACCCAACACCCAGACCCAACTATTACCACTTAAACACAACGGCCAACATCCAACCTCATCCGCTATCACTTCAACACCACGGCCATCACCAAACACCGTAAGTTACCATTTTAGCACCAATACATCTTACTCAACTCACATCAGTTACATGTAGGGCTTGCCATTTAAACACCAGCTCATGCTGGCTTTCTCTCCGGTCGTAAGTGGGAAGGTCTTCAGCAACCTGCGGGTGATCGTGGGTTTCCCCCGGGCTCTGTCCAGTTTCCTCCCACCATAATGTTGGCCGCCGTCGTTTAAGTGAAATATTCTTAAGTACGGCGTAAAACACCAATCAAATAAATAAACAAATAAATTTAAACACCACTGCCTCATCCAAGCTATATGATAGATCGGCCTTTTTTTTTTGTTTTTTCTCCAATATACGGAATATGCTGCAATCGGTTAAACCATATAGCATGATATACGCGATACCGGCTTACATTTACCTTTGGGAAATTGTTTTGTTTATAATGATTGATAATGGGGATTGTAGCTGGCACATTGCGATAAGACAGATATTGATCACTGAATGCATTACCTCCCTTGATACTCTCTTCTGTGAAAATGGGCAGATAGGGGTCCCGCCAATCATTTAACGTTAACATTCCATTAGCAGCAGCCATACTGGAGGCAATTAGCTGATCTGGGGCAAGCGGCATTTCCTTTTTTACAATGCTCTTGTTGAGTTCCTTTTTCAGTCAAGATTGGTTGTAAAATTTTCACGGAGTTTTCCTGGTGATTTTTCTAGCGCAAACACCTAAATCTGTATTTTGAGTACAAGTAATTCTATACCGGTGACGTTTTATGAATTGCAATTAACATCGCCGTATATTTTTTTTACCCAATTCTGATTAAGGGGGCGTGTGATTTGCTACTGTTTATGCATTTATATGAACAGTTAGAATAAAACCCTAACTTAGGTAAGTTGACAAGAGGCCGGTTACGTTCACCGGTTACCTGTGACTATTTGCCAGCTATCACACTGTCGTCGCCGCTCTGGTGTTTCCCTCTGCTATACGTCCTAATTATATTTACATGCAAAGCACGGAAAACCATATAGCCTATTAGATTTGTAGCCAGAATTTATGATGTGACGCAAACATGTTATATCAGGTCTTGTTGAACAGCTCTTTTCTGTTGTTCTCAGACACGACCATTTTGACTTTCAACGTTTTTTGTCCCGGCGTTTGCTACATGTATTTTAAATGAGGATTATGACGATTCTTTACGTCACTGTTTTTTGTTACAATTTATTTTAAGTGAAGATGTTGTGTGTGAACACAGTCAGTTTAACATTGTTTACGTCCCTGTTTTTTGTTACAATTTTTTTCAATTGCAGATGTGGTGCATGCGTACGGTCATTTCAACGTTGCGTAGGTCCTTGTTTTTGTTAAAATTTCTTTTAAGTGAAGACTTGTAGTGGCTGAATACAGCTGTTTTGTAAACTTTTTTGTCCATGTGTTTGCTAAATCTGTTTTAACTGAAGATTTGTAACCCTTTACGACGGTGTTTTTGCTCTTGTGTTTATTAATCTATTTTAAAGGAGTATTTGTGGTATGCTTTATTAAACATGGCATCTCCTTGATGTCCACATGTAAATACCAAATCAGAACTCGTGTATTTATTACTGAATTGGGGCTTTGGGTCCTCCCTAAGACCATAACACTACAACATATAGACCTACAACAACCTTTAATTCTATTTAGTACATGGGAAGGTCTCTCAGCAACCTGCGGATGATCGTGAGTTTCCTTCGGTCTCTGCCCAGTTTCCTCCATAATGCTGGGCGCCGTAGAGTAAGTGAAATCTTCTTGAGCACGGCGTGAAACACTAATCAAATAAATAAATCCTGATTGAGATATGACAGGAGGCCAGATTTTATCGGTAATACCTGTGACCGTAAGCCAACTATCACACAGTCGTCACTGCTTTGGTTTCACTCTCTTTGCTGTAATTCTTATATATTTCAAACAAGGTAACAGATTTCTGTCTATCATGCATAACGATATAAAGTGTCATACACTGATAAAAGTAAACTATTGGAGTCACAATACAGAAAGGACAACAGTGTCCTAAAACGAAAATGTTGAAATTAATCATTAAATTTCTGCGAATATTTGTTTTCCAGGTGATCGCTGTGCTATGTGGTGGGATCTCCTTGTTGTTAATGACACTGTCGGTGGCTGCTACAACATGGCTGGAGGCTGACAAACAGAGAGAAGGATTGTGGGAAATCTGTTTTTGGGTCAATGAAAAAGAGGTGAACTGTGGAAAAAATGACGCCAGATGTAAGTGAATTGTTGTGTATATGTATTGAATTTCTCTGAACCCTGTAACTGTGATGAGGTCATATTGATTCATGATGTCTTATGCAACTTTCACACAGGCTAAACATGGGTGATATATGCGTTTATCACATGGTCTTGTGCTCGACTCAGTGTGCCGTTAAGTTGAACGAATGATGGGAAGTTAATGCCAAACTGGCACTATTTCATCAATATCGAGGCGAGTAAAGAAGTAGAGTGTACATTATTTCATAATTTTCCTGAAACCTACACTCAAAAAATTAATCTGTTAAATTTAACAGAAAGTCTGTTATCTTAGTGATGCTAGAATATATTCTAGTAGTAGTTTATTCAGTTACATATAACACACATGTTCTATTAATTCAACATAACCATTCTATTAGACTAACAGGACATTATGTGGAATATGACGCAATATTGTGTTGTAATAACAGAATACATATATAGCATCACTCAGACAACATACTTTCTTTTGAATTTAACAGATTAATTTTTTGAGTGTACCCACTATCTCTCGTTACTTTCACAGTGTTTTCCCAGACTACATTTTCATTTGAACAATTCCATTGAAATTGCATACATACATTCTCTGAAAATGGTCTTTGTTTTATTTGACAAATAAAGTCCAAGAGTAAACTTTGAAAAATGCTCAAGACTAAACCTTTGCAGTACAAAGTTCCTTGCTAAAATCTTCAAAGAGATATTATTGGTGTAATCTTGTCTTTAAAGCATACATAAAATCAAATGATCCATATCAATGTATGCATGTAGTTCATAATGGCCAAATTAAGTACCTAATTATAGACGCTGAATTATTGTTTACAGACTTTCCGTAGACTGCATTAGATGAATGAGTTGATTTTAACTGATTAAGTTTTAAGTTTGACGCCTAATTTAAACAACATCGTAGCTTCAAGTTTATCTATTTGGTTTATCGATATATCCGCGCAGGTACCTCAAAAAGGTTATGTTTTCTGGATATAAATACGCCTTTAGCCCGGTGTTGAGAATGTGTAAGCTTTGGAATTAGCCAGATTAATCCTCACATAACCTTTCTGAACCTTTCTGTTCAGTCATAAGAGAAATACTAGCTTAAGAGAAGTTGACGTTTGCTTTTTGAAGCAATTGCAGCTTCCTATATAGGTGCCGTGAGAATGAATGAATGATTATGGCTTAACGCCATATCGGTAGTGTTTCAGCCATATTGATGCGAGGGTTGCACGAGAAGAAACCTAACACTTAAGAAAACGTGTTAATAATTGGGCTTTGGCGACAAGAGAACCACGGGATGTGAACAACCAACTGTGGCGATAATAACAAAGTGGGTAATCAGGGGAAAAATAGTGAAACAGTGAGATAAATTGTTACAACATACAACACTTACAACATAGAGAGCAAAACCAGAGCAGCTATTACAGTATGATTACTGGAAAATTGTAACCCGAGAGATACGGCTTCTTGTCAAATTACCTGAGTTAGCGTTTAAAAGAAATAATATATCGGTACCATGAGTTATTTATGAAGAACTATGGAAATAAACCTAAAGGAGCACAGTTTTTCTGACGTGCTTGCTAATTCTAGAAATCAAGTATCAATCAGGAAACTGAAAATACAACTTCGTCCGTCTCTCGTACTTTACGCACTTACGATTGAAAGGCATAACAAGGCTCGGGTGACGTAAGCGGAAACAGTTACGTCCTCGGGTCATAGTAATACCTAGCTCCTGATTGGTTAAAGTTGATATCATGACAGCGCTTTCGATGTTCTCAATGTAGGCGATTTGGCTTTCTTTGAACTGAGATATCTCGGTCAAGAGAACATCACAAAAACAAAAAGGTATGCTTTTCAAACTTCACGTGTAATACTTTATCGATGCATATATACATTTGGTCTGTTGTCTTTTCTTTTAGAGACCAAAGGTTCAAGTAATCCACTTGATTTTCGTTCATAAAATCTTCACATTTCTACAGTTTTTAACGTTACACTCTAATAAATCTGCTTTCCGGTTTTTGAATGTGTATTGCCAGAAAAACGTGTCAATGAAATGTTGGTTATCCCTTTAACAATATGAATTATGATTTTATGATCCGACTTTTTGGATTCCTGTATGCCAGGGGCGTCCGTGGCCGAGTTCTTAGAGCGTTAGCGCAGCACATATCCCCAGGACATTTCTGACCAATACGGTCGCTATGGTCATATGCTGGATTCCTCTCCGTTCGGATGTGCATGGGAAAGTCTGCCTACAATCTCTAGATCGTCATCGGTGCGGCGTAAAAGACTATAATCACTTAAAAAAATAACATAACATAACCCGCCATTATCATATACCTGTTATTTGACAATTTATTTATGGAATTATAGTTTTCTGCTTGACATAATTTGTTGGAGCTATGGACTGGTTTGGGCAAAGTCCCTTTAAATTACAGTTCATCAGTCGTCAAAACATGCTGATTATACACTATCGTTTATAAACTCATAAACAATTCATTGCAAATACAGCTTGCAACTGTTGCGAACAATCATTGCAAATACAGTTTGTTGCGAACAATCCATTGCAAATACACTTTGTTGCCAACAATCGTTTGCAAGTACAGTTTGTTGCGAACAATCCATTGCATGTAAAGTTTGTTGCGAACAATTCATGGCAAATACAATTTGCTGTGCACAATTCATTGCAAGTAAAGTTTGTTGCGAAAAATTCATTGTAAGTTCAGTTTGTTGCGAACAATTCATTTCAAGTAAAGTTTTTTGCGAACAAGCCATTGTAGGTTCTGTTTGTTGCGAGCAATTCATTGCAAGTACAGTTTGTTGCGAACAATTCATTGCAAATACAATTTGCTGGAAACCGTTAATTGCAAATAAAGTTTGTTGCGAAAATTTCATTTCAAATATAGTTTTTGCGGACAATTTATTTGTGCTAGCAGATATTTTCAGAGTTCTGGGACTTAGAAGTATATTACGCCAATATTGAATATTTATTTATTCAGTAAGTAAGAATGATACATTTAGCAGAAACTGAAGGCTTGGCTTGTAAAGAAATCTACTGTTGATTCTTTACACTGTTGCAATCAGTTGAGCACCGCGTCAGTTGTTCAGGAAAAACCTTCTTCACAGTTGAACTGAAGAGCTTAATTCTGCAGTTTCACGCGTCATCCTTGAATGCCCTAACTCTTCCCTGTCCGTGTGGTTGTTCGGTTCACTTTTCGGTCTTTCGAATGGAAATGTGGTTCGCTTTCGGTTTTACGGATCTTTAATATTTTGCTAAAAGAGCCTTGTTCGCAATCATTTTTTATTGTGCCGAAAATTTGAAGAATTGCTTGAGCGGAAACCGAGCTGACTGCTATTCAGTGTAATCTGATAGACAGGAAACACAATCCATGCAATCTGGTTAATTCTACTCAAACTTTTGTGATAAGAAAAATAGATCCCGGGTGTTTCTTGCAAAGACTACAGAAGTATACTGGTGTCAGTATACGATTTATCAGACAAACTTAGGCGAGAAAGACAGTACGTTAAAAAAAATGCAAAATGTCGCCAACTCAAAAAAAAGAAAGAAAAGAAAATCTTCAGTTCAGTTTTTTTCACACCATAGTCATAAATGAAAAATAAACTACAGAGAGAAAATATTGAAATGGAGATGTCTTCATAATCTAATTTGTCTTCCTTTCTTTTCAGCATGGGTGGAGATCTGTCGGACGTTGTGTCTGGTATCCATGGCGATCTGCTTAAGTGCCACAATATTGACAGTGCTCGGTTTACGAAGTTCAAGCTCCAAATGGAAATACACCTTTTATAGACTAGCCACAATCGCCATGTTTTCAGCAGGTAAAAACAAACGTTAATACGTTCTATTGACATTTCCTTTGAAAAAAATTTATAAACGTCAAATCTGGCGTTACTTATAAGAAGGTGGTATGAATAGCAGTTATATTTTACAAATTACATATATTTATGTCATCTATTATTATTATCAGTATGCATTCATTAAATTATATCAAAAGTCAGGTGATTTGTCAGCTACTTGAAGAAGGTTGGTGGTTTCCTCTGAGCGCTCCGGTTCCCTCCACCCATAAACCTGACTGTCATCATATTAGTGAAAAATTCTTGAACACGGCGATAAACACTAAACAAATTTTACATATCTGGTTAGTTTGACGGATTTTATATTTGTGACTTGCTGATATCGTACATTTTCATTTCTTCAGTCGTATGACAACCACACATAATGGTACTGTTATATATTCTTGCATTGTTTTCATTTCGGTTACTTTGGTAGGTCACCAAACTCGGATTTCGCTTTTTGCACGTGGTAGAAACTGATCGTAAAGGGAATTAAAAATCCTTTGAAATCCCGTATGATGTGGTACTGATGCTATCGATTTTACTTCTGACGTTTATTTCCTCATCCATTTTTCCCATCCGCTTTTTTATATTTGGTACTGGCATAAAAATGTAGAAATGCCTTCCTGCACAAGAGATATGCATTTCTAAAAATGATTTCTTTTTGTTTCATTTATATCCATTTTTCTCGTATTTCTTTTTTTCTTCTTGCAGTTATTTGTGAGGTCATTTCCTTAATAGTTTTTCCTGTGATGTTTTTGAGTGAGATTGAGGCTCGAGTACAAGTCCGGTGGGAATTCGGCTGGGCTTACGGAATCGGTTGGGGAGCGGCCATCTTCATGCTTGGCGCGGCATTCTTGCTACTGTTTGACAGGGAAACGGAAGAACTTGAAATCAGAGAGAAGACATACTACAAAAATGATATAGAAAGTACTGACGAATCCCCGTAATACAAAAAAGAAGTTTATATTTAATATTTTGTGTCGATGACGTTTGACGTGAAGAAAGAATGTGTGAGATGTGTGCATGTGTCCTTTACACGAGGATCAAGTTTGTCATATTTCACGTGTGGATTCTTAGACGCGCGATCTCGTGTCATTAATCCTCTTGGGAGGAGGGCGTCAATTATTGAGTAGCCAAATCCTTCCGAGAAGACAAATGTGACGAAAAAAGGTGTATTTTCCAGCTGGAAACTCGGAACGATGTGCCAGACATCTCGTGTCTTCGTCAGTCTGAAGACTCATTCCTCAGATTAAATGTGAAGCCGTCACCATTTCCTTCTCACAACACCACAAGGCTCTTGGTTTCAAAATGTTCAACACTCCATTCTGTGGATCACTTTATTTCATTTTCTTGTCGCGTCATAATCATACCCAGAAGAACTACCAGGCATTTCGGTCCCCAGTCGTTTGTATAATGAATACGCAATGAGGACAGGCTGCTGAGAGTTCCGAGTAAAGGAGAAAGAAAAACAAAAAAAAAAAAAAAACAAAAAACAAAATCAAACATTTCTTGCTACAAAACATTAACAAACGGCTTCTTTAAACTAGACTGTTTCTTTTTTTTTTTTGGACTGTCTTGTCTGATGCTGATGTGCTCCCACAGTGCAGGCACATATCACGTGGAATTCCGAGAAACACCTGGGAATTGTCACGTGATAGATACTGGAAATTTTCTATGTTATGCATATGTGTCATCAGCATAACTCAGTCAACTTTAATTAAAAATTTATTAAGATTTCAAGTCAAATGATATCACAAGCAGTGCCAATTCCTATATATCCATAAACGTTTCTACCCTTTTCTTAAAACTAATTAATTAACAGGACTATTCACTTTCCGCTTTTATGACTTTATCACTTTCCACTGTGATTGTACGCATATTTAATCATGGAAAAATCCACATACACTATTTCTTTGGGATTTTTCACCTGAAAACGACTTATAGTGTCGTCCGAATATGTGGTCAAATACGTTAAATCCAGAGTCTTTTATGTGTTTTGTTGTTTCTCTTTCTTCTGTCTCCTTCTCCCAACGAGAACACGATGCATGTGGCCACAACAGAATACAATTTTTGGTTGTCTTTCTGTTTTTTACGAATCACTTTATTTGAACATTTTTTTCTGCTTGATACTCCACTGTAGTATGTCGGACTTCGTGTTGAGGTGGAGTGATGAACATGGAGTTTGCATACTAATGGGAGATTATACGCCATGTTAGATGCTGAAGTTTTGAACCACATTGCCCAAGTGCCGTATTCCAAAGACTATCCAAACCTATTGATATAGGATGGCTTTCTTTAATCTTGATTCGGGACTTTTTCTTGGCATTGCTTTACTTATATTTGGACATGTCTGGTATGTGGCCTGGGGGTAGAATCCGTGTGTCTCCAACTTCCGGAAGTGTGTTCGAGCCAAAAGGAATTAATCACTCCTTCTATACACCCCTATCTGGTTTATCAGATGCTTTGTGTGTGTGTGTGTGTGTGTGTCGTTTTTGCTTGTCAGAGACAAAGAATTCTCTATTAAAGAGGTGTTAAAGGTTGTCTTGTTACCTAGCTTAGTGGTAAAATCTAGTGCCTATGTTATCACTACAAACTTTCAAAGCATAGTTAAGTTTGGTAAATGTACGTTTCTGTATATATTAACATAAATTGTACCTTCATCGTATTTTGCCAGTGTGAAGTGTTATGCACGACACACAATTATAGTAATAGCTCGGAGCACATCAAAAGCCTGGCTCATCCTCACGTGACGACATGTTACTGCAAGGGACACAACCGTTTTGCCGCAATACAATACGTTTCTCCACCTCCCCCCCCACTCCGCCCCCTCGTTTTAGTGACATACTTTGCTCCAACTGTTGAATCTTTGTGTGTCTTAAATATGCGCATCTGTGATATCCATGTTCAGTCTCTGTTATATAAACGCGTATGTATCCCCATATATCATGCCCAATATATCATGCCAAAGTGGGTAACACGTGCATCAGGTGTTCTTATATGTACATTTAATGATATTTTACATGTCGTAATTGTTTTAACCCTGGAGGTCAAACCCGCATTGTATGTATGTATGTATGCATGCTCGGGATTTTACGTTGTACTTAACAATTTGTCAGTCATCCCCACGACCATGAGTCTTCGGGTGTGTAAATATATACCATGCTTTTTATGCCATTCGGCCAAAGTGCTATCGTCACTGAAGTATCATGCCGAAGACACGAGATATGACACCCCACCCATTTCCTTGTGCTAACTTCTCAGTGTCCAATGCCAAGCGAGGCAGCAACAAGTGCCATTTTAAACCAGCTTTCTACCTAGTCATGTGCGTTATTGTGCTTACCTTCTGATTCAGATGAATTCCGACGTTTGTATTGTGGGGGACAAGCGAGTCTATCTGCACACCTTAGAGTATAATCTCTAATCCTAATCATACGTGTTTGGTATTTTGGGGTCATAAACCCAAATGACGTTGTATTTCTGCAATGTTACAACATGAACTCAGCCTACCCGTGTTCATGTATATTGTTTCATTGAAAAATGTAAGTTATCTAACCATCCTAGTATAGTCAATCATGTGGAGATTTTCTAACCCTCCGTTATTTCAAACCCTCGCTATTGTCTCCTTATGTCCTTCTTTAAACCAGTCCCGTAGCCTCTTATCTCTTGCTTCAAACAAATATTGTAGCCTATTATCTCCTGCTTTAAGACGTTGCTGTAGCCTCCTTATGTTCAGCTTCAAAACAATGTCGTAGACTTTTATACCCTTCTTCAAACCGATGCTGAACTTATGTACTCTGCTTGAAACCAGTGGAGCAGCCTGTCGTATTCTACGTCAAACCATGCGACAACCTGCTTGTGCTCAGAGTGAAGCCGAAGTCGGCTTGTTCTCCCAGCGGTTTCCTGGCTTGTAAACAGCATACATATTTGTCAGACGTTTAACTTAAAACCACTTTAGCCCAAATTAGCCAAAATGGTAACATTGTCTAGCCTCTTCTTTTCGAATAAGCCTTAATATAACTGCGGTATAGGCCATCATTACTCTTGTACGTGTGTTTCTTTTCTTTTTTTTGATCAAATTAAAAAAAGGGCTATGTCTGAGTACGTGTACTTTCTTTAGTGCCCAATTAGGCAACAAATCTGGCAGTGTATGTTTTTCTCTCTGAATCAGACACGGTCAGACTCTTATTCTTATTAACTATTAAGGCCGTTATTTAAACACCCATTACCATGGTGCTTATCTTGAGACGAAACTTTTGTTAGAAAATATATGGCTTTCAGGGTGAAACACGGTAAAGGAAAATGTAAGAGGTATGCTTTCATAGTAACCAAACCAACTATTCATTAACTCTCATGGTTCTTTAGAAAGCTTACAAAATAGAAACTAAATGGTTAAGTTCTGAGAATTGCAATGGTGTTTAGAGTACCGTACATACATGCACCTTGTCCCAAGGTTTGAGCATGCACGTTGTCACTTTATTTGTCTTTCTGTGCTCACATCTTTTAAAAGCAAGGCCAAAACTACACTATATGGAGAAATGTTATAAAAAGGGTAGAAGATTTTTACAAATCTAGGAGTAACGCAGAGCAATGATCTAAATTGCAAGTAACATATTGCCATTACCGTCAGACAAGGATATCGAACGGGTTTCATATATGAACAGCCATACTATCATCCTTCACAAGATTTGACTCGCTCAAATTTCTTTGGATAGCTTATCCTTAGTTCTTTTAACTCTGGAGTATACAACTGAATTTCAATTAAAAAAAAAACAACAAAATGACAACTGAAGACATCTCAATTTGTCCATCACTCAGATTTCACAGAAAGTCTGAGTGATGCTAGAATGTACTCTGTTAATGCTTTAGACGACTCTGTCACATAGCAGCAGGTTATACTATTAAAATAACAAACATTTTTTTATTCCTTCAACATAAAGGTTGTGTCTGGATAGCCGGATATTATGTTTAATTTACCAGTGAAGTGTTATAACAATAGAATACATTCTAGTATCACACAGACTACAGACTTTCTGTTAAATTAACATATTGTAAAAAAATTTTCAGTGTAGTAGACTTACAAGTCTCTTCTGTGTGTACAAGCATGTCTGTGTTATATATTTAAGAAGGTTGTCAGCAATGTTTAATTCAGAAAGTCACGAAAAGCTGTAATGTGCACTACCAGTTGTTTGATTGCTCCTTATTCACTCCAGAAACAACGCAGACCTATAACGATGACAGAGAAATAGGTCTACTTGTGTTTGAGGGATCGTAACTTCTATACTTAACTAAGTCATGATAGGTTGTTTCAAAGTATGTATGTAAGCCGAGGTTTGACGCCGTACTTAACAATTTTCCAGTCATATGACGAGGAGTCATTAGACCTAAACTGTGTCTTCTCGTAGCAGACTTTCCGCCACTGAAGTATCACGCCGAAGACAACAGACACGACCTAGTCACATCATACTGACACCGGGTCAACCCGTCTGGCTTCCGTACTCGAGCCTCTCAGTGCTGAGCGTCAAGCGAGGCAGCAACAAGTACCATTTTTAAAGTGATTGGTATAATTTTTTCAAAGTAATAGTGATGTTCATTTTCTCGCCTTGAAGTATGAGCCTACTTTATTTAAATATGTGCGATTATTCTTTAGTGTACAGTCAATTCAATGCTTCATTCTCAAAGACCTATATATTAGGCTTGACTTGATATCGTTGCTATGGCTATTGATTGTTATTGCTAATTTGGGCTCGTCACTGGCCTATCAATGGCATGATGCACCGTACAGAACATACACCGATAAGTATCTCCAATGATATTATTACTATTATTATTATATACGTATGAAACTTAACCGTCATATAAATCAATTCTTTCTATCTTGTAACGATAATTCGTCATATCACAAGGAAACCAGCTTGCAGTCCCTGCTGCAAAGCGGTGCGCAAGTTTGCGCATGCGTAAGCGTCATGGTTACACATAGGCCTACGTTGCCATAGCGGTGGTGCCTGCAGCAGAGTTTTACGCACGTCTGTAGAACGGGTTCCAGCATGGGATTCTCACCATCACCCCACTGTAATACATTGTACAGTATTATAATACACAGTATATTTTACCAGCATGTACTTCACGTTGTTTGAAAAGGGCCATTGGTTATAAGTCATAAAAACAAATAAACAATTAAATTAAATAGACAAAGAATGGATATAATGAAAGGAGTTAATAAATGATATTTTTAGGGTTCTGCACGTCGAGCTTCAGATATATAGGTTTATACCCTAAAACCAAATACAGACTTCAGGATTACACAGCTTAAGTTGTAAGGTTGTCACCGCCTAAGGATTTTTTTATTCTAAGTATAGAAAATATCCTCTTTGTTACTGTGTGTTGAAATAACATTAAAATTATACTATTTCAAATTTGTTTTGTTCTTTTTCCTACCAACTACTTGATTTGATGGCAGTTACATTCATATATATATATATATATATATATGTGTGTGTGTGTGTGTGTGTGTGTCCCGATACACAGTATATGCATAGATATGCGTAAACATGTAATGTGCATTCATTACATGCTTACAGATATACCATGAATTCATGACGTGTGTAGAGACGTAGCGTGAATTCATGACGATATGCGTACAGATATACCGTGCAATCATGACGATATGTGTAGAGATATGCCTTTTTGGGGGCAAGGCAAGAAGAAAACGTATTTCAAACTGTACAGAGGCAAGCGGGAATCACTGCATACCACACAGCAAGCATTTCTTCTCATCCACTAAGTATGAAACGCCCTTACATTACAAGATGGCAGAACCTCCATTGCAACCACAGCATCTCATTGAGTAGTTATCAAACGCAGTTTACTTCACATCAACTGCAGTTGCGAAGCAGGCTGGATTTAGCGCATACAGTAAACCAACTATTCCCACAGTGTGAAGACAGTTTAGATGAGCCTCATGAAGAACCCTTACGTGAGACAAGATTAGAGCGATGAACCTCATGAAGAACCCTTACATGAGACAAGATTAGAGAGATGAACCTCATGAAGAACACTTACATGAGACAAGATTAGAGTGATGAACCTCATGAAGAACCCTTACAAGAGACAAGATTAGAGCAATGAACCTCATGAAGAACCCTTACATGAGACAAGATTAGAGAGATGAACCTCATGAAGAACCCTTACATGAGACAAGATTAGACTGGTGAACTTCATGAAGAACCCTTACACGAGACAAGATTAGAGTGATGAACCTCATGAAGAACCCTTACATGAGACAAGATTAGAGTGATGAACCTCATGAAGAACCCTTACATGAGACAAGATTAGACTGGTGAACCTCATGAAGAACCCTTACATGAGACAAGATTAGAGTGATGAGCCTCATGAAGAACCCTTACATGAGACAAGATTGGAGTGATGAGCCTCATGAAGAACCCTTATGTGAGACAAGATTAGAGCGATGAACCTCATGAAGAACCCTTACATGAGACAAGATTAGAGAGATGAACCTCATGAAGAACCCTTACATGAGACAAGATTAGAGTGATGAACCTCATGAAGAACCCTTACATGAGACAAGATTAGAGCAATGAACCTCATGAAGAACCCTTACATGAGACAAGATTAGAGAGATGAACCTCATGAAGAACCCTTACATGAGACAAGATTAGACTGGTGAACCTCATGAAGAACCCTTACATGAGACAAGATTAGACTGGTGAACCTCATGAAGAACCCTTACATGAGACAAGATTAGAGTGATGAACCTCATGAAGAACCCTTACATGAGACAAGATTGGAGTGATGAGCCTCATGAAGAACCCTTACACGAGACAAGATTAGAGCGATGAACCTCATGAAGAACCCTTACATGAGACAAGATTAGAGAGATGAACCTCATGAAGAACCCTTACATGAGACAAGATTAGAGTGATGAACCTCATGAAGAACCCTTACAAGAGACAAGATTAGAGCAATGAACCTCATGAAGAACCCTTACATGAGACAAGATTAGAGAGATGAACCTCATGAAGAACCCTTACATGAGACAAGATTAGACTGGTGAACTTCATGAAGAACCCTTACACGAGACAAGATTAGAGTGCTGAACCTCATGAAGAACCCTTACATGAGACAAGATTAGAGTGATGAGCCTCATGAAGAACCCTTACATGAGACAAGATTAGAGTGATGAACCTCATGAAGAACCCTTACGTGAGACAAGATTAGAGCGATGAACCTCATGAAGAACCCTTACATGAGACAAGATTAGAGAGATGAACCTCATGAAGAACCCTTACATGAGACAAGATTAGACTGGTGAACCTCATGAAGAACCCTTACGTGAGACAAGATTAGAGTGTTGAACCTCATGAAGAACCCTTACATGAGACAAGATTAGACTGGTGAACCTCATGAAGAACGCTTTCTTATCAGCATCACTATGAACTCTTGGTAAACGGCTAAATTTCACATTGCTGTGCGAAAAATCCTCAGAATAAAGTCTCTAAACAAAAATAAAATGTCTCTGTTGGTGAAGGACAAGACAAATGCTTTTAGAAAATGTATTATGTTTCATTTATTGGGCTGTTTTTGACAATAATACATCTAGATCTTTACACATGTTCATAGACAAATGTCACTATTGTTGGGGAGAGGGAAAAAGACGAAGCTGTAAATTGTGAGATTTCTTCAATTATCAAACACATGTTAAGGTACAATTCTATGGACAAATGCTTATTTACAGGCAGAGAAAAAATATAAATATACTTTGATAACAAAAAAAGCAGCATAGCCCTAACATATATTAATTAATATGACAAGAAGAGCATATAAGGAAGACGGAAATGCACAAGCATGACAAAGCTGCAAATTAACACTGTAAAAGCGATGGGGTTGTGGAATGGGGGGGGCGACATGATTATATAAGTATTAAATACAGAAAGACGGAAAATTCTACAAAAGCTTTAGACATTAAACATACTTGTTTTTAAAGTACACAGACTAACATCTAACAAAACCTTTACCATGCAGGGCCTCTTTCCATGTGATAAACTTCCAATGACAATTGCCAGGTTCATAGTGATTGGTTCTCTGAATAATTAGGTCATTATCCACTGACCTATTTCTTGAAACTAGGTCAATCGAAATAGGATTATGCAAACAATAACAAGTCAAACCACTGGCACAATTTATCTTGTATTCATATCTTCTTTCATATGAACTTCTAGGTATGGTACTGTACAAAAAATCCACGGTGTCTGCTGGTTGGTTGATTTCCCAGCTACAGAATGATATAGTGTCACATGTAGTCACAAGGATCTGCTGTCTGGCCGATTTCTCAGCTGATCCATGGTATAAATATAAGTACAGCATAATCACTTTTTTTTCCAAAAATTGTGTCGTAACAGAAACCCAGCAAAATTTTTGTTGAATTCAATCACTCACTCAGTCAATCACTCACTCAACTGTTAAATCATCAGCCAGCAGTTTCTGCTGCAACTGTCACTGGTAACAAATTAGGTCATAATATGCGAGTTTGTACATCCCAGACAGAAAAATATTTTACAAGTTACAATAAAAAAAAATAAACAAATGCAATACAAAAAGACTAGTCACACACATAAGATCTATTTAATGAAATAAAGTTCCAGTAAAGATTTCCAGTAAATCTATTTGTGTGGGTGATTACTCATGGAAAATGATAAAGTATAAAGAAAATTGCACTCAATAAAACAAACCATTGGATCTCTGATTTCAAATAGATTCTTGTTCATATTACAAAGTTGCATTTTAACCTCACGAACAGCACAAAAAATTTATGAATGAACCATGGGCAGCTTTCATGAAACTGACAAGTCAAAAATGTCAGTCAAAAAATAATCCAACCTACCACATCTGCCAGAATGGTTATAAGGTTAGCCTTTCAGGCTAAAACGTTTAAATGGGAACACATTTGGTGGGAGCCCGGAGTGGTTATCATTGGTGTGTCCGTCAAAAAAAAAAAATGCTGCGAAACAGAATCTTCAAACAGCTTGACTCATTCTGTTTTCTTTCCTTCTGCTTCAATAAAAGTTAAAGGGTCTGGCCATGTGACCTTACATGAAGGAAACTTGATGCCCCACATGGGACTTCATTTCTTCATGGCTTTCATGTACCACATGTAATGCAAGAAAAACAAAATCGTATTCCTGTAGTCAAAAGCCCTCCCCCCCCTCCCCACTAACTCTCTCCAGTTGTGTTACAATGGTTTTCAAGCAATTCAATACTGCACTCCAGAGTTCAGTTTTCAATAACAATGAAGTACTTCTATTTCCTTTGTGTTTGAAAGAAGGTGAAATGGTTTCGATGACAATATTTTTAAAAACAGATCAACACAGTATGCTCAAACATAAGAAATCCATGTGTTTCCCTCACTGTTTAATCTCTATTCCAAGAATAAAGTTGATGTGAGCCTTAGAAATAATGCATAGACATACATGTAGAGCTGATAAATTATTTCATATTGTAATATGTCAAATAATAATCAATGGTGCTGATACCTTGATGTTATATCAAACAAACCACCTCGTGTTAACACAAGAAAAATGACAAAACAAATCTCTCCATTTGTTTCGACTTTACTTGCACTTGGTGATAAAATAATGACCTCAACTGATCAGTGTGACTAACAGATGTTTATTGTTGGGTTTGCCATGCATTTTACCCTCTGATGGCAGGATTTTAAACCAAAATGACAATGAATGTACTTTCAGGATGAGCATTCCATGTCATTCAAAAAAATGTATAATCTAAGGAATAATAATAATAATAATTATCATATATATTTATGTATAATCATTTACAATATCCTTGATCCCGTGGTAAAGTTGGCATCTTTGTTTGGCATATACATATGTGTATGTAGGAAATATCTGTACGTTGTTATGGGACTGCTTCAACTAAAAACAAAGCTTGACAAAGTCAAATTTTGAAGGTGTTGGAAACTTGATACAGGCAAGTCTTGAAAATGTCAGATGAGAAAGATAGGGAAAGTCACATAGTCTCCAGTCAGTGGTAAGAAAATTTTTTTTATCAATTAGGCAGCTGATAAATGAATTCCACTTTTTGTTCTAATTTACACTCCTTGCTCCAACACACTCACCCTGCTGCAACTCATGCTCCATGCTACAACGCACCCTCCATGCTACAGCACACACTCTCTGCTACAACTCGCACATCCTGCTACAAAACCACGTTAATCATTTAAGTTTGGAAATAAATTTACATCAACTCTGGCTGGGCTGATAGATTTCTTAGCTTTTCTATTAAAACAGGGTTTCATGTCAATGAAGTAGAATGTATTGGTGGACTGGTCAGCCTCAGGGCATTGTAATAATTTCACATTGTACTTTTCACCAGTCTGGCTAAAACAATAATCCTTTAACATATATCCATAAATGCAAACCATGCGCAAAGGTTTGAGAATTCAAGCACATGTAGGTGAGAAGCTGTGTGAAAGAGTTCCAATCTTCATGTTTTTTTTAAGTCCTTTTTTATCCCACTTTCCATCCATTACAAGGCAAGTTGTCACCTGTTGTATCTGTATTAAATTTGGAAGACATGATTTGACAATTTTGACAGTGAAATACTGGGGTGTGAGAATTATGACACTGGTTCATAACGCTTCAATATACATGGTGCATGTATCACCTAAATCATACATGAATATGAACAAATGCAAAACCATACCCAACCCTCAGTATTAAAGGGTATTTTCTCATGACTACTACGACAGCCAATCACAATGTGTAAATTCTTCAACCTTTTCACATTTTTGCATGGTGTGTATTATAACACATTCTGAAGGCATTACACTGTGTAGACTGACCAAGTTACACTTATTGTGAAGCTCTGAAATTGGCCAATCTAACCAATTTGGTTTTGTCTTCAAAATCAAATTATCAAGGTGCATAAACCATACTAATAATTAGGAATTAGGCTAGGAAAGGTTAACATTTCCCAGCACTAACAGCCTGGTGCTTCCTGGTAAAGCATGGTGTGAACTGTTTAGTCAACAAGACCACAGATATCAGATCTGTAAAACTCAATCTCATTGGTGGACAGATTTACTTGGGCAGCAGGAGATTATTAAGGTCAGACAGAGGTCAAATTTTTGTTCTGTTCTAATGGTAATTCCCTAAGAAGTACATGTTCTTTGGTCACACTCTCTGCAAACAACATTTTTAACTTGAGTCCACACAACAAAAGAACATTTAACTAAATAATGCTACAAGGATGATTTTTCTCCATAGGCAATAATACTGGTTGTTCATCACTCATACATTCCTGTCTACTGAAGGCTGTAACAATTCTCTGTTAGGCTGTGGAGCATTTGTAAATCCCAGAAAGAAAACAATTGTCATGGATATAGAAAATATGACTTTCAGACAATCTAAGAAATCTGGAGATGAAAGCAGGAAAACTTTTCCCATCGAAATGAAAGTCGAAAAGGTCTCCAAATTTCAAAGATTCAAGTCTTCCACCGAGTGGTGCATGGGTACTTGCTAAACTCAATACAATTTTAAATATTCCAAATGAAACGAAATGAAGAGTATTCCAGTTTGTAGCAGAAATGATGAACATTGTTGTACAAGGGTGGTTGACACACATCTGCTGGTACATTGCTTCCTTAAATAACAAAACGAAGTTTTCAAGTTTTACTTCAAAACAGGCTAGTGATTGAGTTTGACCTACATGTAAGTGTTTGGTATAATAAACAGAGTACATGTATATGATTAGCAAATAGGTATTTCCATACATTATCTGAATGTATGTACACACAATAGAAATCCAAAAGCTCACCCCTGAAGCTTAGAATAATCTTGGCAAGTTTATAGGAAGGTGTCCTTACATGTGCGAAGTTCAGCACAGTCTCAAACCCACTGTCCAAGAGGTTCTGTAGTCCAAGCACAACCTCCAGTCTGCAGTACCACAAGAGACTCCCTTCATCTTTGCATTCTCATTAGAACGCGCTGCACAATGACATCTACACCTTCACCTAGCTGTATTCCGCCAGATGATACTTTTTCAGGCACAAGGCACAAACCCACACTCTCGCCACTTGTTTTATGCAATTAACCATACATATACAAACAGAACACTTTGTTTACAAGCCTAAGCAGGGGTTATGCTTGAATGATCCAGCTGATCACAGTACTTGCACCAACAGAGCTGATGATTTCCTTTAATAAGAGGCCACGCTAGTATCCATGCATTAACATCTCAGAGATGTGTAACTCCCCAAACTCCTTGTGATCAGTTCTTAGTCCTGATCTCCCCACATGCAGAGTTCACATGACCTTCAAGGCCAAACAGTTAATCCACTCATAACCATTCCATGATAATCACCTTGATATCGTCAGTTCACTTGAATCATTGGGACAACAGCTTATGTGCTTGACCAGTGGTTGCCTCAAGATTATAACAGACCTGTTCTATGTTTTTCACACAGCACACTTATAAAGGTACAACCTTCTGTCCATATTCAGCTGTCACAACCTTCTTGTTCCGGTAGTACAAGAATCCACCATCAATGCACTTGCACACTATTCAGGTAACATCCAATCGCATATGTGCAACATTTGCTCTGAAAGAACTGTGCGCAGCACAGGCACGGCATCTCTCATTTGATGGTCAAGCTGGGATTCATTGTTTCAAATGAAATTAGAAACATAATATCATCCATCATGAGATCCCATACCAGTGGTTAAACAGAAACACTTGAAAATCTGGTTCATGTAAACTGATTCCATTCAAGTGCTTTTCATCTTAAAGTCCTTACTCCTAAAGCCCCGTCCAGATTATCCAACACTGTTCAACTTTTGTTAACTCAAACCAGCAAGTTGAATGCTGTTGAGGTAGGTTAAGTGTCCTGTCGACACTACAAATCAGATATATTAACATTGTCCAATACTGTTGTTATGTGTTGAACAATGTAGAGCTGTGTTTTTTGATCAAACTTTCGATAAAATAGAGGGAAATTTCCATCTTTCTCTCCAATGCATGAGACACAGTGACGAGCAGATGGAAGAATTGTGTCAGGGCTTTATCATGGACTCAACTCGTTGACTCAACTTCAAGCTGACTCTTGTTGAGTCCACAAAAGTTGAGTGATGTTGGGTAGTCAGGATGGGGCTTAACAGTATTCTTACAGACAGGATAGTCTTCCTAGTGTAACAGTCACTTCTACCCAGGCAGAGTTTTTAGCCTGAGATGCAAGTCTTGCATGTAAGTGTTGCAAAGTACAGGTGAGGGAAGGTGTACAAGTTGATGAAGGTACAAGCCAGTAAAGCTACACATGCACACGGCGGCAGCTTTTCCTTGAAGTCCACCAGTATCACAGCCTCTACTGGGTGCAGGAGAAAATCCACATGAAGATTCACAAAAAAAATAAAACCCAAAAAAAAAAAAAACAAACTCCAGCAAAACAACACTTGTATTTTTTCAGGTACAGTTCAAACTGAAGCACATCCTCATGAACACAAAAGTACTACCTAAACACTTATAACTTCAGGACTAGAAGGGGGGTGTGACAGCAGAAAGTCCACAGCTCGCTGCACATTCCAGTCATGCCGCATCAGCACATTCTTACACACAGTTACGTCCCCTAGCTGTAAGCTGAGGAGTTGTTTGAGTTTGATGTATTTAATAGCATTGTAAATGTCCCAGTGAGTGTCCTCTAGGGCTCGCTGGCAGTCTTCTGTGCTGACCTGAAAACAAACAAATCACAGTGGATTTAAACAGTGGGATTTGATTTATTTGATTGGTGTTTTACTCAAGAATATTTCACTTATATGCCCGCAGCCAACATTATGCTGGGAGGAAATCGATCACACCTAAGACCTTAAAAGAGGAAATTGCAACTTCCTCACTTGGCGTCCAGCATGAAGGGGATAGTGAAACGACTGGTTGACCTGTATCAGTATAATGGCTTAGGCGGGGTGGCTTGCTTGCCTTCGATAAGGTGACTCAGTGAAGCAGCACTAGATAAAAGAGCTGTGGAAATCCATCCCGCGACAAGGAGGCACATTACCTGCACACTAAGGATTCCTTCATCGTCATATGACTGAAAAATTGTTACGCACGACGTTAAACACTCACTCACTCAAAATTTCTACACCAGCAAGCTAATTACAAGATGTAAGCTGAAGCCTCGAGTTGACACACTTTCCTGGAGTAAATACACATATTTGTATTTGTATAAATAATTATGCCATATTTCATAGCAGTCATCAACATTACATCAGCACAGATATAGACAGAAACTTACATCATTGTCAAAAATTCTTCGCATTGTCTCTATCTCCTCGCAATCCTTCTCCCTGTTGTTAAAAAGGAACACAGAAAACCAACATGTAATCAGCTGATAATGGAGACAATCAATTGTGAACTGCCTGGGGATTTGTGGACAGGAACAGGTCAACTGGGAAGATGATGAAGGCATACAAGAAGAACATGTGAAAAGATCACAAATGAAAACACAGAGTACATTACAAGGCATATCCATGTACTACCAGATGTAGACATGATAGCAGGAGTGGATGAAGTATTAACAGCAGTGGATAAAGCATCAGTGGTGGACGGAGTAAAAGGGATGGACAAAATATTTAAACAAGAGCATCTGGGGTGGAGAAAATATGTGTAGTATCAGGAGCGGACACTGTAACAGGGGTGGACACAACATCAGGAGTGGACGTTGTACTATATGTGGACTTCGTGAGTGGATGTACATGAAATCAAAGGAGTGGATGTTATGTAAGTGGATGTAGCACTGAGATGGAGAAAGGTAACAGGAGTGGACATAGTACCAGGGATGGACAAAGTAACAGGGATGGACGAAGTAACAGAACTGGACAAAGTATCAAGAATGGATGAAGTACCAAGAGTTGACAAAGTAACAGGAGTGGACAAAGTACCAAGAATGGACAAACATGTACAGACATGAGATAGAAGAGAAACGGAGCAACAAAAAACAGTGATTAAAAAAGTTGTATCAACTGAATACTGATGAGCAGATCAGAGTAAGTTTGGTCAATGTTCCGAGAGAAATGGGATATGTGATATTAGTATGATATGTACTGGTAGTTGTCCAAGCAGATTGTGTGAACAGCTTAACACAGACCATGGTTAGAAAAGATATCTCGAACTGCAAGTAGTACATGTAAATGCAAGACATTGCACACTGATGGTCAGTTATTTATACCAGAGGTGTCTGCAATAACAGACACACAGACAGAATTATTAGAGATGTGATAGCAGACAGATACAAACCACCAAACAAACCTATAATCAAGACATATGGCGTTAAAAGCATTTAAAGGGCAAAGGTCAGAGTAGTTGTAAAAACAGCCCCATAGATATTATTATATGAATAAATAGAAATTAACATCAGCAATATCTTTTGATGTAGCACCAATAGGAATCTTGAAAAGATAATATAATTTGACAACTGAGGCCCTCTTGAAAAAAAATTTTGGATTTTACCCTACAACTAATGTTGATGGGTCTCTTGAAACCTGTCCAAGTAGTCAGCAGCATGATTAATCTTGACATAGTCCAACGGCCGGGTTTAACCTTCAAAAATTTATTTACGTCCAAACTTAACCGAATACAGATTGAGCATCAAATCTAGACATTGTGTGTAAGAAGCCGCTGCAGTCAGCAATATTATACGTGGATATATTAAGGCATCAACAAGGCAAAGGCAATGGGGATCGGTCAGATGTGACTGTCAGGTCCTTTCAATCCGTAGATCCCCACAAATCGAGCGTTTTGGATTTCCTGAGAAGCTGGGTCATTCACTGGTTGGCATAGCTGTCAGTCATCTGGATGCAGACTTGCTGGAGTTGCTTTGGGTAGATACAGATCAAACTCACATGCTGGTTACCATGACAACATTCGTATGTACATGTAACATGCAAAAAAGTTTTGGGGGTTTGCTACACTGGCAAAAAAAATGTCTAAAATCTGTATGCCACCAAGTAACCAAATACTACCTCAACCAACAAAAGTCAACATGATAGCAAAACAATTGTAAATGGTAAAATCTAACACACTCTTCACAACATGATTACGACATTGGTCTTTGAGACGTAACACCTAAATGAAGGAATAGGGCAAAGAACTCATCTGGTGGGAATTGCCTCCCTTTACCATCCACCCAAAACCGATTCCAAAACTATAACACTTATTCTTTAACAGCAAAAACAAAAACAATTTCATGCACATGCAAAGTACTATCCTGAACAACCCCCACTATCCCATGCACAGCTTTTCAGTATTAAATATAAATGTACTAAAAGTTTTTCTGACGTTGGATTCTATTAGTTATTAGATTAAAGTTGCACATAC
The DNA here is from genome assembly GCF_032854445.1 of Liolophura sinensis. Taxonomy (NCBI): domain Eukaryota; kingdom Metazoa; phylum Mollusca; class Polyplacophora; order Chitonida; family Chitonidae; genus Liolophura; species Liolophura sinensis. Next base: position 31,651,015 of record NC_088303.1, read on the forward strand.
ATGTACATGAGACAAAGTGTTCAACCCTCCTCCCCCCCGCCCCCCACACAAAAAAAGTAAAACATATCTATTTTGCAGAAAACACTGCCACTTGCTCAAATGATTCAATTTTTTTATTACCTTGTTTTTATTATTATCTGAAAGATCATGAACTTCTATTTATCAGTGGAGTTATCCAAAAATTGGAATTTTACGGGTACAGGTACTTGTTTTTCTGTATAAGGTGTGAACTGAAAGTGTGAACTTGTGACACATCAACTGGCAGAATGAATATATTTAATCTACACAAAGACTACCCCAATTCTTCTAATTTTTGGGACACCTTGTCTGCTGTTTTTAGCCAATATATATATATGTAACTGTACCAGGAATATCTAATGTCTTGTTTTTCTCACATGGTTAGTCCATCCAATGAACAACATATTCATATCTTTACACTTCCAAAAAATCTGGGAAAGAAATGTAACACTTTGCTTTCGGCACTACTAATATGTGTCACAAAATTAGAAGAAATAGAGTACTAATACTGTTATCCGGTACTCTGACTTTGTCACATTTGTTACCGAGTATACCAAGGTATTTACATGAACAACCACTTGTTACATGTGTGTACAGGTCAGAGCCATACGTACTGGTAGAAGCTCCTGTGTTTAGACATATAACAGCCTATATTATATCCACTGTAGTTCTCATTTTCCGTAATGAACGGCGAAACAAAATTTTAGAGAATCACAAAACTGTTAAAACTGAATCCTATCGCATGTTTACTTACAAACGAATTTGTAACACCTATTAAGCTTAAATTCACGAAGATGTGGGTCAACTCTTACGCAGTTTTGCTTTTATGTGTTTTTATGAAGGACTGTAGGTTTACTTATAGTTGAGTGTGATATACGTTAATCGCATCAGGGTGAACATGCACCCCGAACTTAGGGCTGTTTCCATACACAGGGGTACCAGTCAGCTGATCATACAGCTTTTCACACATTCTTCTGCGAACTAACTCCAGGACTTTGACTTGATTACCTTGTGAAATATTGTGTAACCTGAATTTAATAATAAAACTACAGGCAGCACAAGCCTTGTGTACATTTTGGTACAATAACAAACTGCTTATACTATTCTGAAGTGTGCAAAAAGGCTTGGGCTGCCTGTTTACAGACCTGGTTACAGTGAGCTCACACTGCATGTATATCCCAATACCCTGTGTACGGACCTGGTTAACATGTCCACAGACTGTCCAGTGATGTACCACAGTGAGCTCACACTGCATGTATATCCCTAACCCTGTGTATAAATCTGGTTAACATGTCAAAAGACTGTCCAGTGATGTACCACAGTGAGCTCACACTACATGTATATCCCGAACCCTGTGTATAAATCTGGTTAACATGTCCACAGACTGTCCAGTGATGTACCACAATGAGCTCACACTGCATGCATATCCCTAACCCTGTGTATAAATCTGGTTAACATGTCAAAAGACTGTCCAGTGATGTACCACAGTGAGCTCACACTGCATGTATATCCCAATACCCTGTGTATGGACCTGGTTAACATGTCCACAGACTGTCCAGTGATGTACCACAATGAGCTAACACTACATGTATATCCCTAACCCTGTGTATAAATCTGGTTAACATGTCAAAAGACTGTCGTGATGTACCACAGTGAGCTCACACTACATGTATATCCCAAACCCTGTGTATAAATCTGGTTAACATGTCAAAAGACTGTCCAGTGATGTACCACAGTGAGCTCACACTACATGTGCATCCCTAATCCTGTGTATAGATCTGGTTACCATGTTAACAGACTGTCCAGTGATGTACCACAGTGAGCTCACACTACATGTGCATCCCTAATCCTGTGTATAGATCTGGTTACCATGTTAACAGACTGACCAGTGATGTACCACAGTTAGCTCACAGTACATGAGCATCCCTAATCCTGTGTATAGATCTGGTTACCATGTCCACAGACTGTCCAGTGATGTACCACAGTGAGCTCACACTACATGTGCATCCCTAACCCTGTGTATAGATCTGGTTAACATGTCAAAAGACTGTCCAGTGATGTACCACAGTGAGCTCACACTACATGTATATCCCGAACCCTGTGTATAAATCTGGTTAACATGTCAAAAGACTGTCCAGTGATGTACCACAGTGAGCTCACACTACATGTGCATCCCTAATCCTGTGTATAGATCTGGTTACCATGTTAACAGACTGTCCAGTGATGTACCACAGTTAGCTCACACTACATGTGCATCCCTAACCCTGTGTATAGATCTGGTTAACATGTCAAAAGACTGTCCAGTGATGTACCACAGTGAGCTCACACTACATGTGCATCCCTAATCCTGTGTATAGATCTGGTTACCATGTTAACAGACTGTCCAGTGATGTACCACAGTTAGCTCACACTACATGTGCATCCCTAACCCTGTGTATAGATCTGGTTAACATGTCAAAAGACTGTCCAGTGATGTACCACAGTGAGCTCACACTACATGTGCATCCCTAATCCTGTGTATAGATCTGGTTACCATGTTAACAGACTGTCCAGTGATGTACCACAGTTAGCTCACACTACATGTGCATCCCTAATCATGTGTATAGATCTGGTTCCCATGTTAGACTGACCAGTGATGTACCACAGTTAGCTCACACTGCATGTATATCCCGAACCCTGTGTATAAATCTGGTTAACATGTCAAAAGACTGTCCAGTGATGTACCACAGTGAGCTCACACTACATGTATATCCCTAACCTTGTGTACAAACCTGGTTACCATGTCAACAGACTATCCAGTGATTTACCACAGTGAACTCACACTACATGTATATGTACGTATATCCCTAACCCTGTGTATAGATCTGGTAACCATGTCAACAGACTGAGCAAAGATGTACCACAATGAGCTCACACTACATGTATACCCAAATACCTGTGAGCAGTCTTGGTTAGCATGTTAACAGACTGTCCAGCGATGTACCATAGTGTGCTAACACTACATGTCCCTATAGCCCTAGCCCCTGGGTATCAGTATCACACAATTTATGATCATTATGCATACAATTATGCAAATCAAGCTGCCATGTTTCCTGAGATTTTTCCCTGTCGTAAACCTGACATAAATCTTAGTGAAAATGATGATAGTTTATACGCAGGCTTATTTGAGACAGTGTGATTTTTTGTGACGGTGTGATTTTTGAGACAGTGTGATTTTTGTGACTGTGTGATTACACAATTACATGGTTTCTGCCAATTCAGAAAAAATAAATTTTCCTTGTATTCCCTCTATCTTCAACTGCCCATCTAAATTAAAAAAAAAAAACCCAAAAAAACAAAACCAAAAAACCCCCCAAAAAACAATAAAAATAGCTCCCCACCAGTTGGACAGTAGAAGTCTTGTTATGAAAAGTATGGCGCAAATGAAAAGTATGGCACAAATGAAAAAAAGGAATATGGATCAAGAGGAAATAAACATCAAAGGGAAGAAGGGAAGAGAATACAGAAGGCAACAAAAAAGGGAGAGGAAATTAACTGATCAGTTGAAAGATGGGAAAAACTATAAGTTACAGCAAAAGAGAACTAAAGGAACAAGGGAATAAACAGTAATGCTTTTCGGTAACAACAAAAACAAGAGTATTACATGCACCTACTACAATATTACCAGTATAATCAAAGACTAACATGCTTAATTCTACATAACTACAGCTCATGCATTTCCTTCCATTCCTTAACAGGTGAATAGACAGGAATTGTCTATATATGTCTAAAAAAAGAAACAAACTTATTATCCAAAATTATATGGAATTTTTAAGGTTTCAAATTGAACTCCAACTCTAATAAAGATGCGTTCAGTAAGCCATTAAAAGAACAAACTCAAGTGAAAACACAATCGTAATGAAACTGATTCAAGTGAAAGCAAGGTTCAGCTGGAATAAATATGTTGAAAGGATAATTGGGTTCTCAGTTTATTAGGCCTTTCAGAGCTGACAAATGTCCGCCTCACGCCCACAGAAATGCCACACCCATCACATTCAATCTCTAAATACATAATAAATAACCTACATTTCAATTTATCTGGATTTCAGGACTTACATCGAGCTCGATATATTCCCTGATGATGACAATATCAGTATATTCAAACTGCTGGCTAACCCATTACATGCCAAAGTTAATGTGAAAGGGGAAAAAATCAATCATTAATATTAGGTATTTTTGGTGAGCTTTGTAGCTGGGCATGCTTGTCTACAGTCCCATACATGTATCTGCAAATCAGTTCTCAGACCTTGCTTTGTTAGGTTTGGGGAGTTTTGGAATCAACCCAAGCATGCTATTGAGCTCAAAGAAAGGACACCAGAGCTCAAGTGGAGAATCTCTCATGACATGATTCATGCAACCTTGCTTTCACCTGTCTGAATTTTCAAGAACAAAACAAAACCACAAAAAAAAACCACATCACAGGAAATAGGTAAGGATGGAGTCAGAGTGTGCCTCCAGAGGTTGAAATGCTACGGGGGTATACATGCAGACAGTTACCTATCTAAAGCAAACTCGAGCAAGTCTTCATAGCTGACGTTATCCGAGGTCTTGTAGCAGGGGACAGGAGAAATCCTGCCAGAAGGAGAGTCCAGTTGCTTAGAGGGGTATGGAGCGTGCTCATGCGTGGGCAGTGCCACTTTCTGCACCCAAAATGGGTCATCTGTGTCATAAAACCCCAAGTCTTCCAGGTCATACCTCACGTTATTTAAACGGAACTTCCTCCGTGGGAATGTAGAAAATCCTGAATGTCTACAGGTCCTGTCACGGTCTAGTTTCGGAGAGAGAGGGCTAGGGGACTTGGGACTGGATGGAAAAAAGACATTGTCGTCGTCGTCTTCCATTTCAAGCTCCGCCTCTTGGGTAGAGTCGAGTGGAGTGGGTGGGGCTGGGGGGAGGTCAGCGTAGGGGTCATAAATGGGCTTGAGGGGAGCAGTGAAAGGGTTGTATTTTGTCCTTGGAGAAGAGACTCCGGGAGACCTAGGAGATCTAACTGGTGGAGGCGGGGCTTTCGGGGACGGCAAAGTTATGGTGAGCGGATGCTTGCGCTCTCGAGGTTTACTGTGAATAGTGAGGGGTTTGATGGGTCTTCTAGGGGGAAGGGGAAGCTGATTGGCTGGGGACTGATCGAAGCTACTCGAGCGGCGGGGTGGCACTGGGGGTGGTGGGCTCTCAGAGGGATCGTGACTGAGGCTTCTGGTTGGCCTCCTAGGGGGTCGCAATACCTGAGCTGCACTGGGTGCTGAGCTATCTGACTGCAGCCTCCTCTTGCGCATTGGCAACAAGGGCTGTCTCTTAGGAATAGTTAGATCCATACCTGGCGCTGTCCGGCCTCCTCGGATTGGGATTGCGCCTCCTCGTAGCATCCTCAATGGGTTCGTGTCCTGTTCCTCTTCGTCTTCGTTGGTAGACGCGGCAGAGCCCTTACGCCCAGGAATCCCCTGAGGTTCCCTCAGATTTCTCGGTGGTGTCGGAGGCTCATTGGCCTCCACGGACTGATGGTCAATACTTCGCCTCATTTTGCTCTCTCTCAGACGACTCATAATCTCTCGTGGAGAGGGCTCTGAGAACTCCTCCTCAAATCCGTATGTTTTTGTCTCTCTTTTATCCGTCTTTTCAATGTCCCTTTCCGTGGAAGACGAGGAAGACAGAGAGGAGTTCTCTGCTCTGCTGGACCTCTTCAGGTCTCCTACGTTCTTGTTCAGGTCGTTGTCATCAAACTCTTCTACCTCTGCCTTGGGCGGCTTTCCCGCTGGTTTAAGGAAGCGATGGGGGTCTGCTGAGCCTGAGGAAGAGGTGGATCTGACCGTGGGCTCTACTCTCTGCACCTCTGGGCGTGGCCTTGGCGGGGGAGGCTCAGAGGGCTTCTTCAATTCCACACGTGGTCTGGGCACAGGCTTGCTAGAGTAACCTCTGCTGGTGGGTTCAGGTATTCTACTTGCCACAGGCTCTGGTATTCTGCTGCTACTTTGCTCGGCAAGTCTACTTGGTTCTGGGATTCTACTTGTAATAACCGGTTCTGACACCTTGCTACTGCTATGTTCTGTAACTTTACTACTAGTTTCTGACACCCTAGTATAATAAGGTTCTTTTTCCTTGATGTCATGTGATCCTGACACCTTACTCTTGTAAGGTTCCGATATCTTACTACCATAAGGTTCCAATATCTTGCTGCCATAGGGCTCTGATATCTTACTACCGTAAGGTTCCGATATCTTGCTACCATATGGTTCTGATATCTTGCTACCATATGGTTCTGATACTTTGCTACCATAAGGTTCTGATATCTTGCTACCATAGCGATCAGACAACGTACTGTTAAAGGGCTCAGATACTTTACTACCATTGGACAACCTGGACACAGGTTTTGGATCAGTCTGTCCGTATTTCTTATTCTGTTGTTGCGCTTGTGACTCTCTGCTTTTGTCTTTTTCATCCTCTTTGTCTTTGTCAGCACCCCGCACCACCAAGATGTTATACGCTTCCTGAGATTCTGGTGGGAAGTCATCGCTCATTTCAGCCTTGTTCTCCAGCTCTTCTGAAAACGTTTGCTTGCGATCGCTCTTTGGGCTGGAGCGCTTTAATGAATGTTTAAGCCTGTCAATCAGTTTTGGGGACTCTGGTGACGTGTGGCCGTCAGTCTGGGGTGTGTCAGGCCATATCGGCACAGTCTGAACTGGCGGAGAGTCCGCCTTCATGTGACTGTTCGTTACTTGTGACGAAATCTCTTTGGCCATAGAAATGGCGTCATCGATCATGCGCTCATCTGAAGCAGAGAGCGGTTTGACTTTGGCCTGCTTCTTGGTTACTTCATACTTTGTATCTTTTTTGATATCCTAGAAGCAGAAGAAGAAAACAGCTTTTATGAGGTTAAGTTTCCCAAAGTCACATAAACTGTACATGTAAAAGAACGGGTGGTTATCTTATCAATAATCAAACTACTATTTTTACACCACTGTCAAGAAATATGACTAAGCAAGAAATGTTACTTGTTTGGATATGGCTGCTCAAAAATTTACATTTGGTTGAACAAACTAATAAATTTTCAGCCCTAATGTCCAAAAACTATTGTTTTTTTTTTTTCCTTTTTATTTTAAATCAACACCAGAACAAACTTCACAGTACAGAAAATATACACATCAGCTGCGTAATTTCCACGGCACACAAACCTCAACCAACAACAACTTGGTGTGATGTAACAAAGGGTATAGATATGTGTACTTGGATATCTGGGATAGACGGGGGTATGTTTCTGAACCACATTCATATGTAGGTAAACGGAGTACATGTCAAACATATGAAGTCCTCAATACTCTTAATATGTGAACTCCAGTTGATTCTTGGTATGATGACTGGTCAGACTAGAATCGTCATGCTGTTGGTAAATTTTGCAGTGAATAGAATATTATTATTAAATTAAGTTATTATTAAAGTCATTCGTAAGAGGTGCCATGAGACAACAATCTGAGGCAATAATCAAAAACCATTTCACGCAAATTAACTTATCAAACATGAAAAAATAGCTTTAGATTTGTTTTAGCTACATGTGTAGCTTTAAAATCAGTATAATTACATAGTAGTATGAAAATCCATTCATTCCACTGAAATGCTCATCTTGGCTTCGAGGAAGCTTATTAGAGTTGAATTTGTCAGCCTCAGTACAAGGTTCTGAGCTTCTATGATTTCTATTTCTGGAATCTGACATTCTGCTGTTTGTTATCAGAACAGTTAGAGCTGAAAACTCCCCCCCCCCAACTTTAAAGATATTACTAATAGGAAAATGTTGAGATTATTTGTCTGATTGGTCAATTTTCCATGTTAACTGCGGATGTTTTCATACGGGAAACATCAGTCTCCAAACACATACATGTAGAGTCTGTGTTTTAGGGATCACATAAACCACCATACAACAAACCCACCAACTGATACACATTTACCTCCCTGTTTTCCCCCATTAATATGCTTCTAAACTCAAGTGCTATAAAACCAACATCCACATTGGAGATAAGTAAATATTTGTTTGCATTTGCGGTTTTTGTTTTAGTACAACCTTCCACAGTTAATAACCACTCTGTCAAATCTGCCGAAGCTTTCGCTTAAAGCAATCCCATCATGCAATTAAAACAGAACATCAATACACACAGGAGTGCAGAACGGTTAGTAAGAGTGAATCAGGTGCATCCTGGGATATGGTACCTACTTACAAATATCACCATATAGCACTCTACAGGCACGGGAAGTAAAACAGATTAAATGAAAACCGTTAGCAAATAATGAATGGATGCTGTTAAAAACAGGAAATGCATGACAATTCACATCAGGCAGTGTCAGTCACAAGTAATGAGACAGACACAGTAATGAGACACAAATAATGAGAAATAGGACATTGATGAGTATTTAAAACATTCAACAAAAACAAACAGAAAGTATGAATGTACTGTAAAAGAACAATCGCTTAGTAACAAAAACAAAATGGCTTCAACGTTTACTAAGGGTCAAATCAAAGACAGATTAAGGGTCAAATCAATGCCAGATTAACCACCAAATCAATGACAGATTAAGGTTTAAATGCCACAATGGCAATATTTCAGCCATATTGTAGCAAGAAAGGATCAAATGAAAAGTTTGTAAATAGTCTGTAACATACACATGCATAGTTAAATCACTCAAGTAGAACTAAAAACAAATAGGGGGCAAGTTAAGGAAGAAAATTAAAACATCTCTGAGTTCATACAGGGGTTGTTTTCCTTAAAACAAAAACAGGGCATTTTCACATAACAAAAAATAAATTCCAAATACAATGGCAATGCAAACCAAAGTCAATACAAGCAAACAAAAAAAATAAAAATTAGCATCCAAGCCATTGCTTGATAGCTGTCCAAATCACAAAACCAATTTCAGAGGAAGGAAGGTGTACTTACTACCCGCGGTGGTTGGGTCGGGAGAGGGGGTGGTGTGAAGTCTCGTGTGTTGGTCGACTGACGTTCCTCTTGTAAGAATGACGACCTGCTCACTTCCATTGGCTCCGGTAACTTCACCGTAGCCACAGGCTCCTCACGGCGAGCTGGGGTCGGCTTTGGCACAAAGCGCGGTTTGGGGGCAGGAGGCGGTGGGGGTGAGCTTGATGGGGGTACCTCACTGGGAGTCGTTCTGGGGGTGGGGGTAGGTGGTTCATCATTCTCCTCTGTTGTTTTTGTATCTTGTTCCTTCAATGCTTTGAACACTTCATCCATGAACGAAGGACCCAGATCCAGGGAACTCTAAAAGTGACGAAGCATTTTCCCATCAAAGTTAAACTTCGCGGTAAGCTGGCTACATGTTCAGTATGTTTATTTATTTATTTATTTGATTGGTGTTTTTACCCGTACTCAAGAATATTTCATAAATTTCAGAAATAACTCAAACATATTTTTTGATTTCACTGTTGCTTAATGCCCTACTCAAGAATCTCTCACTTACGCGATGGTGTTTTAAATGAAGACGTGAAAATACTACAATAAATACTAACAGAGAGATCTGGGAATTTGAAGTTGTCCAGGTCATCGTCAATATCCTGATACGGTGGTGTCTTCTCCCCATCCCTCAGTAGGCTATTGGTATTTATCGTTGACTGGCTCTCCAATGACTCCTTACTCATCCTGTCAAACAATCAATCAAGCTTCCTGGTTTAGATGTCATTTGAAGGCTTCAGGAAAGTGACAAGAATAATAATTACAGGAAACATCTCTGCCCTGTGAGATATCAAACAGTTGGCGACATTTATTCACTTAGTTTATTTGACTGATGTTTTATTTATTTATTTGATTGGTGTTTTACGCCGTACTCAAGAATATTTCACTTATATGACGGCGGCTAGCCTTATAGTGGGAGGAAACCAGGCAGCACCCGGGGGAAACTCACAACCATCCGCAGGGTGCTGACAGGCCTTCCCACGTACGGCTGGAGAGGAAGCCAGCATGAGCTGGACTTGAACTCACAGCGACCGCATTGGTGAGAGTCTCCTGAGTCATTACGCTGCGCTAGCGCGATAATCATCTGAGCCACAGAGGCCATGACTGATGTTTTACAGTCTACTCAAGAATATTTCACTTATACGATGGTGGCCTGCATTTTGGTGAAAGGAAATCGAGCAAAGTCTGGGGGAAACCCATGACCACAAGCAGGTTCATGGCAGACCTTCCCACATAGGATCCAGTTGACAAGTGACGATATAATTAAAGTACCTGTGCTTCTGACGTTTTAAAAAACTATGCTTTGACTTCATGCCTCGAAATCCACATACATATAGCTTAATTTACCTCAATTACTTCACTGTTGTTTAACTGCTGAAGGCAAGGCATGTTTTACTCATTTATATATATCTACATCAAGGTGGATATTTCCATGGACAAACTGAAGTGGCCAATATAAACTACCCTATAAAGAATGTCAGTTTGGTGTAGGTTTTTCTTAGGTATCTGTGGTAAGTTGCTCACCAGCTGTGTCCGATACCATTGGCGCCTATCCCTAGGGACAACTCTGACTGACTGTTCCTCACAGAGAAGTTTCGTTCCGGGCTGTCAGCATAGCGAGGTAGCGATATGGAAGACCCCCGTGTGTCATCCGCTGCCAAATAGAAATAAAAAAAAAAATGCATTCTTAGGGTATGCTTGAAGTAGTTATCTATTTTAATTTCAGGAGAGCACTTCCCAAAAGAAATTTAAAACAGGATTTAAAAATATCAATGACAATTTCTGACAGATAATTTTAAGTTTTGAGTTGCACTTAACTGCAAAGTACAACAACTTTTAAATTATGGCCACTTCTGGTAGCAGGAACCAAATTTACTCTCCTGCCACATCTCCCCATGCAACCATGCTGATGTTTTTGTCAGACAGAAAGGTCTCCGTGGAATACTAAAACGTAATATCAGTGCATGAAAGTGGCTGCCTGTCTAACTTACGCGAGCTGGTGTTACCATGTTTGACTGGTAACTTGTCCACATTGTCTCCAATGAAGGACACATCTCCGAAGATAGCACCATCGTAGCCTATGTGACCCGTGTGACGGAGGTCATCCATGGGTTTACCAATCATGTCCAGGCGTAGGCGACGCCCAGACTTACGAGCACTCTCTGAAAATCACAAATATGTTCCCTAAATTAACGAAATGAATTAATTAATGAGGCAGAATTTATTTCTTTGATTGTAGGGGTAACCCCACACACTTGAGAATGTTTCACTAATAAATCATGGATGTCAGTTTTATGGGTAGAGGAAGCTGGAGCGCTTGATGTAAAATGCCAACCTTAGGCAACTTACTTTTCCCCACGTGATGTACAGATCTACACACCATATTGGTGAAAGACAAAAGCGATCTTCAACAAATGTCTGTCTGCACAAGCAGTCACTTCTGGGTAATCAACCCCTTACAGTCACCAAAGCCTCAAAAGCCGTGAGACAGGCGGAATCTAAAAATTCCATGTGCAAGGTCAGATTTGAACTTGCACTTCACATCTAAAATGTCTACAAAATTACTCTTTTGGGGGCAAAATTTTAGATAGACAAATTTACAACTGATGCCATAACTGAATCAACAATTCGTCAGTAAGAAGTGGTAGAGTGTTTGTTAAAGCCTAGCTATGGAAAGAACACATTACACTTAGCCTAAACTCTAAACAAATTATTTAAACTTCTTAGTTTTAGCGATTAGACAACGATTTAGCATGCGGTACTTAAGACTAATTCAGTGGGAAATTTGTTTGAGCAGGAGGAAACCAGGCAGAGCCCGGAAACGCATGACCATCTGCAGGTTGCTGACAGACCATCGTAGAATTTTAATACATGTATACTATGTTTATAATGCACAGAAAATGTATAAAATTAAAACCCTTTTGCACAAATCAAGCTGGTATTTCACATTAATCAAAAAATGAATCTTCACATAAGATTTATTTGAAATCTGGGCAGTATTTGAAGCAGTTATGGCATGGAAACAATTGGCCCAACATAACGAAGAAAATTGTTAGATATGCTGAGCTAATGTCCAGATCAGGCTGGTTTTGGAACTTGTTCTGAGCTTACAAACACTGAACCTGCAACCAAAAATTTATCATGACAGGACATTATCTGGAGTAGATATTACACAAAAACCAAAACTGTGACATGCAAATTAATATCCCTTACTTCCATGGAAATGTTGGACAAAAAATTTGCTGTGCTTTGTTATGTAGAGACTGACCTCTGCGAACAATAGGTTTGTGCCTCTCTATAGGGCTTGTCTTGGGCTCTACAAAAGGTACAGTATTGGTAGGATCAAAGAACCCACTCTTGCCAGTGTTCAGCACCCCCTTCCACAGTCCTGGCTCCGGCGGGTTCTCGGGGCTGAAACATGGAACCAAATGTTCACAAAGAGCAAACACTTTTCTTTATCCACTTTAAATAATCTTTGCTTAACAACTGTCCATCAATTCGTTGACATGAACACATAAATAAAGAATATAAATAAAGCACTGAAACTGTGACTTACTTCTTGTCTAGCACTATAACAACATCGTAAGCCTTGTAGAAGAGATAATCCTTCTGCACAACAGGGCTGGGGTAGTCCTTCACTGCCTTGACCAGCATTGGCCGAATCTGAGGGAAGCAAAGTTTCAACACAATTTCAGAAGAAATCCACCACAAATTTTACTTTGCTAAAAAGTGCACTTTGATATTTCTATGTAAGCGTTTTCAAAAGTTCTTTAACTGGAACACCTATTACGGTTTAAACAGTCACTTTTTTGCACACGTTGTCACCATAATATGGCTGCAATACTGCTAAAGTGGTGTTAAGCCATAGTGGTGTTAAGCCAAAGTTCACTATTTCGTCCATATTTGTGTACTGGTACAATAATACAGTTGTGAGCCTGCCTTCTTCAGCACAACAGCATGTTTATTTACTAAATTATGAGCTATTCATGACCTACTACATGCAGGTCAATAGAGTGGTGCCTACCACATCGGATTGCAGTTCAATTCACATTATTCTACAAGTTGTCAACGCCTACTGCAACAACTTTGTGGCAATTCTACAAGATGTCAACCCCTACTGCAACAGCTTCATGACAATTCTACAAGGTGTTAACCCCTACTGCAACAGCTTCATGACAATTCTACAAGGTGTCAACCCCTACTGCGACAGCTTCATGACAATTCTACAAGTTGTCAACCCCTACTGCAACAGCTTCATGGCAATTCTACAAGGTGTCAACCCCTACTGCAACAGCTTCATGACAATCCTACAAGGTGTCGACCCCTACTGCAACAGCTTCATGACAATCCTACAAGGTGTCAACCCCTACTGCAGCAGCTTCATGACAATTCTACAAGGTGTCGACCCCTACTGCAACAGCTTCATGACAATTCTACAAGATGTCAACCTCTACTGCAACAGCTTCATGACAATTCTACAAGGTGTCAACCCCTACTGCACCTACTTCATGATAATTCTACAAGGTGTCAACCTCTACTGCAGCAACTTCATGACAATTCTACAAGGTGTCAACCCCTACTGCAACAACAACTGACACCTTCACATCCATTTTTCAAGTACAAAGGCTAGAGGATGGATGGCATAAAGAATACAAGCAACGACAAATTCATTTTAGATTTCTTTCTCTAAAATCGCAACAGATATGACACTGTCTATACCAGCAGGATAAAATCGACCACGTGAGACGAGAAGTTCTGGTGTACCTGAGGCAGCCTGAGGAACATCTGACTAAAGGTGGGTCTCTCTGAGCAGTCATGTTCCCAGCACTTCAGCATAAGATCATAATACTCCTTGGGGCACAGATCTGGCTTCTCCAGTCTCTGGCACTTTGGCTTGTCTATCGTTTCCAAAATCTGAGCAACAAATACAAAGAAATAAACACATACTTTACTGTTTTATTTGCAAGGAACTCATATTCATGTAAATACCAAATTCAGGAGAAACAAATGTACTTATTTCACCTAAAGTTTGTAAAATGTTTCTAACTTCACAAACAAGTGGCCCTATAATGGTGAATGAATGAATAAGAATCAACACAAGAAATACTAAACTTTGAGTGAAATACAGTAGTTATCTATTAATCTGACTGACGTTCAATGACGCACTCAAAATGTATTTCACTTACATGTATATAACTACAGCGCAGTTTTTAAATTGCTAGGGAATTCAAAAAACAAATTGTTGATTTCATTGTTGTTTGGTTTGAACAAACGTACATGATATCTAATACTATGTAAGAAACACCAAGGGTAAACTACGCTACAAATGAATCCGGACAGTTTCTGTAAAAAATCTTACATTTAGAATTTCTTTATGACAACAGATTCATACAAATTACCACATAAATAGGCCTGCTCTAAATTACCTCCCTTGTTATAATACAGTGACTATGACATAAAGCCAGATAAGTTTTTGAGGCATAAAACTATGAGACAGTGACAAATATTTTCTAGGCAACAAAATGTGAAAAAACATGAGTTTCAGGGTTGTGAAAACGTATAATGATCTTGAAGGAAGTCACTGGTTTTCAGCATAAAGGTTTAATAAATAATATTTGACAGAGTTTACTGAAGCCGTTTATTGTACTGTATCCTGGGCTTACCTAGTGAATATCTGCCCTATAGCTACGTCTTCAATGGGCTCATGCTGTTTTAACTCCAAAACTTGCTATTTAACCATTTTCTGAGGTCCCACAGCTTACTCATAGACAAGCCTCTGAACGGGAGAGTGACCTCAAGGGAGGTAATTTGGTGTGGCCCTATTTCTGTGCATTCCCCTCCCCCCAGCCCGACCTTTGGGCATGTTCCTTTTCTGTCACCAGCCTTACCTGTTGCCCAGTTAACCCTGCCCAGGGCTGAAAGCCGTATGTAAACATCTCCCACAGTGTGACACCATAGGACCAAGAGTCACTTGACGAGGTAAACTTCAGGTAGGTAATAGATTCTGGGGCACACCTGAGCAAAAATAATCATCACAGCATTTCTACAGTGCTTGCAAATTCTCATTCATTAGGGACATGAAAACCATCATAATCATAATGGGGAACTCTTCATGCCTTTAGCAAAGCAGTACTGACTTTTGTATTCTTTATGTCATGTTATGTTAAAATAATGGGGAACTCTTCATGCCTTTAGCAAAGCAGTGCTGACTTTTGTATTCTTTATGTTATGTTATGTTAAAATAATGGGGAACTCTTCATGCCTTTAGCAAAGCAGTACTAACTTTTGTATTCTTTATGTTATGTTATGTTAAAATAATGGGGAACTCTTCATGCCTTTAGCAAAGCAGTGCTGACTTTTGTATTCTTTATGTTATGTTATGTTAAAATAATGGGGAACTCTTCATGCCTTTAGCAAAGCAGTACTGACTTTTGAATTCTTTATGTTATGTTATGTTAAAATAATGGGGAACTCTTCATGCCTTTAGCAAAGCAGTACTGACTTTTGTATTCTTTATGTTATGTTATGTTAAAATGATGCAATTTTCTGCATATCAGGGTTCACATGCCTGACAGCCAAAAAAATTCAAGGATTTTCAAGTACTATCAAGAACTTCAAATACAAATTCAATTAACTCAAATGACAGTCACAATCTTCGCTTTTGCGTACAAAATGTGACAACAGGCACAGCTTCAATACTTTTTTTTTCACTTTTCATTTCGTAAGTGTGGTACAGCCATGCCGTGGCATTCAATCCAGTACGTAGCCTTGTGTTGGTGTCAAGCACCAAATCACTCTCAATGACTACAGCCTACGTTCTTACCGCCAAACCAAAAAAAGGCGATCTTAGCGCCCTCTGGCAGAGAAAAGAAGTCTGTAGTGGTGCAAAACTATGACCGCGTATATCCCACTGGCGGCCGCTTTAGGTGCGTGCCCGTTGCCAGTTGATTTACAGATTCTTACCACCAAATAACTTTCTTCACCTGACACAAACAAAACCAAGTACTTTCAAGGACCTCCACATAAAAATGGTCAAACTCAAGCACTTTCCAGTCCTTGAATTACCAAAATAAAATTCAAGTACTTTCAAGGTTTTCAAGGACCCGTGCAAACCCTGTGCATATTGTCAACCTGTAAATTTTTAACATTATTCAATGAAAATCTCAACTTTCATCTTTTCATTTATCAAAACTGTTCAGAGAACTTACCACGCAATGGGAAGCTTCAATGTTGAGGTGAATTTCGTTTTGTAATAGTCTTTGCCAACACCTAGAGCTCTTGACAAACCAAAGTCACTTATTTTGACCTGAAATATATAAAAAAAAGTTCACCAATGATACAAAAGGGCAATTTAACACAAGTACTTATCAGATCTCTCGATCATTTATTGTTTTGTTTTATTAGATGAGGGCTGAACACCATGGTCAAGAATATTTCATTACAGGGTTTTCTGAGCTGTGACGATTTGACATCTTGGTGACATCCCTTTGAATGTGACAGAGTCACTTTATGGCACATTTGTTTTTTAGTACGCCGTAAAACCAAAATAATATTCATATACACTGTATAAATAATAATTGTCCGGCCAACATGGGAGAGGAGAATCAGAATTGTTAACAGCGGTGTGACCTGGTTTTTGGAGAAGACAAGAACATTTCTGGCGGCCAGGTCTCTGTGGATGAACCTCTTGCTCTCCAGGTAGCTCATGCCGTCACAGATCTGCTGAGCGAAGTCACAGAGTCGTGGGATAGGGAAGTCCAGGCGTAACGATG
The DNA here is from genome assembly GCF_032854445.1 of Liolophura sinensis. Taxonomy (NCBI): domain Eukaryota; kingdom Metazoa; phylum Mollusca; class Polyplacophora; order Chitonida; family Chitonidae; genus Liolophura; species Liolophura sinensis. The sequence goes on from NC_088303.1 coordinate 31,667,792, forward strand.
GCTCCTTCAGGCATTCCAACAGGGACCTCATGGGGGCCAACTCTGTCACCTACACAAGATCGCACAACATCAAGTAATTTTATTTTTACATGTACAGAATTGGGTTACTGAGTCATATTCAACAATCCTCCTGTTAAATAAAGGCAGTAAGGTTTGAGGAGCCATAAAATAATTCTATATACAAAGTTTGTTTTTCATTTCTTCTTCTTAACATCTTAACATGTAAATGTTTCATTTGTTAACAGCAAGCATTTTTGTAAATACTGGAATTGATTTCACACTTGTCTGAACTTCTTTAGTCCTGCTCTTAAGAGAGCTGCTTTTATTCTGTGAGGTATCACATGATCACAGAAGTTGACAATTATGAATTCTAGCAAAAGCTTTTAAGTAAATTTTCAGTAACTAGTTACAAATAAATTCAATCAATGTTTTAGTTTGTGGGGATTAAACACTAATCAATCAAACAATTTTTAAACACCAAATGTCCCATTAATGCCACATAGATAACTTCAGTTGATTCCTTATCATTTTATCACTTTCAGTTTATTCAAATATAAACTGTTCTTGACCCTACTTCACAGTAAAACTCTAGAACCATGTCTCACCATAAAACCAGCCGCTGTCGTATAAGTGATATATTCTTGAGTACGACATATAAATCAAATATATCAAATGTGGAACATTCACCAAATCATAGAACAGAAAACTTTGAAGACAAGTAACTTCTGTAATACTGCAAGCATTTCAAACTTTCACAAAAAAACAAAACATCTTGAGATAGCATTAGTATCAACATGGTACAGATGAAGCGTCCAAAAGTGCAGCTTACCAACATGAGCGTGTTTTCCTTGTCGAGAACAACTCCAAACATGCGCACCATGTGATCGTGGTCTATAGATTGCATGATTCCTGCTTCCTTCAGAAAGTCGGCCATCGCACTCACCATCCTCTCCTTGCTCAGACATTTTATTGCCACTTGTACCTGCGACACAAGCACATCTCTTGAAGCAATATGTACATGTGACATTTCCTGCTTATGCACAACTGGTAACAAGGTGATACCTTGAATGTGGAAGAGGTGTTGAAGGCTGTGCTTGTCAAAAAATTGTTAAAACTGAATAACTAGAAACGAATCCCTAAAACCCATGGGTTTAAAAGGGGTGAGTGAATATTTGGGGTTAAATGCCCTACTTAACAGTTTTTCACTCATACGACGACGAAAGAGTCCTTAGAGTGCATGTAATTGTTGCAGGACGGATTTCCACAGCTCTTTTATCTTGTGCTGCTTCTCTCTGTCAACTTATCCAAGGAAAGTAAGCCATTATACTGATACAGGTCAACCAGTTGTTGCACTATCCCCTTAATGCTGAATCAGGGTTCGTACAGGTATATGAAAATGAAATTCAAGGAGTTTTCAAGGAATTTTCCAGGAGTTTTTGTCATTTTCAGGGTTAGTTTAAATTAAAGTCTAAATTATAGATGCTTTAATTTGCATGCATGTATATTGAATAATATGTTTGCTTTTGCAAGAAATATCTGTCCTTGACCTCTGTAATGCGACACATTCTTTTAGCCAGTCACTTTAGCCACTCATCAGATTTTGTAGTAAATACTATTTTTCTTTAGCCATACTTCATTAGCCACCATGACTCTTGTAGGTCTCCTTCTGTAATTCGTTTTTATCTGCATTGGTGTAGCTGCTAGAATCAGTTTGGTCTCTTCCAGCTATATCTGGAGTTTATCAATATAACATTTCGAAAACAATTGCCCTCAAAATAATGGACTAATGCTTGGCAGCATGTTTTTGTTTTTTGAAAAAAAAATCAATTCATTTTTCAACCTATGTGGAGGATTCAAGTAAAATGTAATTTCCTCTATCAGAAAAATTTGTTACAAAATTAATTTGTAAATTCAGTTTATTTAAATGCAGCATCATGATCAGTACATTGAAGTAACACAGTCTGACAGGAAAAACCAGATGGCATACACATTTATGTTATGGCACATATTCTGAAACATTTAATTTACTTAAAATTCAAAAATAATAGTTTATAATGTGGAAAACTTATAATTTTTCATGGGAGGTAACTTCATTTACACTTGTAACTCTACCTTGATTTATTTCCCTTGATAATTTTTTTTTTACAATTGGCGAAGATAGGCATTTCCTAAAATGCCATGACTCTCATTTGTTATTTAACAAAAATGATTTCAAGCATTATTTAATGTAAGTCAACTGTGTTGTTGTTGTTTCGCCGAAATGAGGCCATTTGAAATGAAAGTAGATTTTGTAAATAAAATTTAAACAAATTTGTTGCCAAAAACATTCTCATTTTTTGTAACATAGTGGATGAAATGAACTGTTTTCTGACTCCGCTTCCAAACCCCCAAAAACTATGGATGACAAAAGAAGCACTATACAACGAACATGTGCATGAAACGAGGAGCATAAACGTGCATGTAAACGAGGAGCGTAAACGTGCATGTAAACGAGGAGCATAACGTGGGTAAGGTGTAAACGAATCAGCATTTGACAGCTTGCCTTCTGCTACAAGTTTTAGACTGAAATTTCTCGGACTACTGGTTATTGAGCTGTGCAGGTGGCTTTTGCATCAGTGTTTACAAAACAAGTATTCCCTTATTTATAGAAGGTGGGTGTAATGAACACAGTGTCAACTTGAGCCCTAATCAGAGAACTAAATCTTTGTACGTTGTATATATTCTCAACACAAATAATCAAGGGGCTATGGCCGCGTGAAAACAGAGTGATCCGTAATCAATGATCACGCTGTGTGTGATGCTGATGGTGGACACACTCAGTACCCACTGCTCTGTTTTCACGCCACCACAGCTCCTGGATAATTGCCCTCAGATGTGAAAATCTGGTGGAAATTGAAGCCACAATTGATTAAGAATATTATTAATTATTGTGAAGTTACATGTAATAATGCGAGAAAACAATATAAAATTGCTTTGAGCGTTTATATTTTCGCTGAGTTTTTAGATCACTGAAACACGACTGACATCAAGCTTTATTACGCTCTTATTGCAGACGCTTGATCTAGGGAGACTAACCTTGTCAGTATATACTTGCATATTTTCATCGATGTTTTTCAAAACATTAATATCACTGTGGTAATCTTATCAAGATTTAAAGCCTACCCTTTCGCCGTCCTCTGTGGTCCATATGCCCTGTTGCACCACCCCAAACTCTCCTTCCCCCAGTGTCTTGTGAATGGCCAGGCATTCTGAAGGGATTATCTGTTTGCCCGGTCCTCGAATGTAGCTGGGTCGGGAGAGACGATGCTCCGGGGGTGGAGGGCTGAGGGTGCGGCTGCTGCTCGACTCACCAGTCTTCTTTATCGCCTGTAAAGACAGGAAAAAAAAAATGTCACAAACACTGTTAAATATGAACAGTGATAATCCAGTAAAAATGACAGCACTGGAAATAAAAGTGCAAACTAAAGAAGACAACTCAGGGTTGGCTAGAGTGTAGATGTAATCTTGACTAAATGTACATCTGTAAGGTTTGCAACATAAAGTCACATAACTATTTCTGAATTCATAACAGTTTTTAAACACTTGCAATTTCATACGGAGTACCTGACCAATTTTACACAGACTTTTTCTTTTGACTTTGGGTATTTTTCTCTACTCATAAGTCTGTCCTCCATCATACACGTAAGCATGAAAAAAAACCTTGATATGACCTTCAAAACCCATCATACAAATAACAGATTTATCCCCGTGCTTTTTCATCTCATCAAAACAGTATAAATGCATACCCTAATCACTACACTACATTTTTAATCCCTGATAAAAACTTGTACACATAAACTATATTTTAACAGTATATCAAGTAGATACATTATCATAAATTTGAAGAAAAGATGCATGATGTATGTATAGTTTCTATTTCCTGACACACTTATTTATTCATTTATATATTTGATTGGTGTTTTACACCGCACTCAAGACTATTTCACTTATACAATGGTGGCCAGCATTATGGTGGGAGGAAACTGGGCAGGGCCCGGGGGAATCCCACGACCATCCGCAGGTTGCTGTCCCACTTAAGGCCAGAGAAGAAGCCAGCATGAGCTGGACTTGAACTCACAGCGACCCCATTGGTGAGAGACTCCTGGGTCACCTGACACACTTATGAATATAACAACGTAATCAGGGTATCTGATATTCATAAACATGGAGAATGGCTATTTCTTTGAGTCAGTGAGACTTAAATGTGCAAAATGTAAGTGTAATGTTTTATTAAACTATTTACAAACAAAAACTAAAAATTTCAACATACATATGCACACGTGTAATTGAGACACCTTTCAAAGCATTCATGAAATGCAAATGACAAATGGTGATATTCTATTTGTATGGTGTTTTTAGCTCATACAGAAATGCAAAAAAAAAAAAATACTCCAAAAAACAAGAAGTTGAAAACAATTTTTTATAATTATTTCATATTATTTTTGAAATATATTTGCCACCTTGTAATTAGAATGCTATAATATTTCCTGTCGGCACATCAATTTTTTTGAAAGTGGCATGAAGTGAAAATCATGGTGACTATATAGTTGGAACAAATATACCATATTACCAGTAGCAGACCTCCTCCTTGAATCTACATCTCATTGTCATATGACTGAAAAATTGTTGAGCACCACGTTAAACCCCAAGCACACACACACTCACTCACTCACTCGCTCTCTCAGTCTACATCACAATCTACATGACTAGGCTAGCCTACATGTAGCTGTGTGACTGCAAAAAAGTCAGTTTCTGTTTTCACCCAACATCCTATCAATTATCCACATGTACCCACATCACAATCACAGTGTCACATATTTAAGATTCAAATAATAAACAATTACACATATGATGGGTATCAGGGACAATTGTAGTTTGAGCCACATTATAGAGAAAAAGACCTGCATATTTCTTTTATTTTTCCCAGCAAATCTTTTTTTTTATAACTGTACAGTCATTTAAGGTTAGAACCTACAGTAACTACTGTATGATGCCAACAAAATGTAAATTACCCACACACTGGATATCAGACACAATTTGAGCCACTCTAGGGAGAAATAGACCTGCATCTTTTTTTCAGACACGAGGCTTTTTATCACCGTACATTGATGTAAGGTTACAATCTGTCGTAACTTTGATGCCAACAAAATGTAGCTCACTTCAGGATTTTGTCCTACATGTACAAAGTGAACAAGAATTTATATAAAAATATAATTGGTAATGTTGCTCTACAGACATTTGTCATATGCTGGCAAATGGAGATTCATAGTAACCGTGACAGGGACTAAAGTTACAGCTAGCAGATTATTAGAGTGACATTCACCATCTCTTTATCTCTACAAACATCTTGTTTTTTTGCAGGCCTTGAGTATTGCAATGACCAGGGTGTCATATATACAGCATCACTACATGCACATGTGCTTGTGCCATACCTTTTATCTATGTTCTATTTAATATTAACGATGTCTAATATATGTGAACAGTGATTCCTCTCTAAACTGAAACCTATCTGTAATCAGAAACATTCATATTCAAGTGTGAACTTATTTTTTTTTAAACATCAAAAATATAAATGAAGACAAAAAACATCCTAATACATCATTCATATCATATTAATTGTTTGATTCACACTTAATAAGCACCTGGACTAAACCATCTCCATTTGGTAGTTACCACATAACCCTTCTGAAATCTGAAGCAGCCAGACATGATTTAAACCCACAAGCCGCAAGGGCCTCCATTCACACATTAGGATCATGAGCTCAAGTCCATACAAGGATGCATATATACTACTGTACTATATAATGATCGTTGGTGTTTCACCGCAAACTATGTTTATTTGGGTATCTGATGGAGGAGGGGGGGTGGTGGTGGTGGTGATGCATTACCCAATCTAACAGCACCAGACAAACATCTAACGGAAAGCCACAGCTGCACACAGACAAAAACCTGGCACACTGACCCTCGATTTGAACGCCTCGGTGGTTGACAGTAAGCTTATAGGCTGTAGATGCTTCAGCTTGTGTAACACATGTACAAGAAGGTTACAACACTTGATATCGTAAGTTTAGCAGCGGTCGACTCATTTCCTCCTCATACCAACATCCGGCGCATTTCAATCGCTGTCCACTTGACCTTTAACCCTACGGTGTTAAGGTTGCCAGCTCAAATAACTGCCCTAATGTGTGAAACTAACACACACTTGACATCCAATACAAGTATGTACATGTGAGTTTTGGAAATACAATGTGCACACACAACAAGATATGTACATGTATACTGTGTACCTACAAGCATGAATAACAGAACTTTGATTTGAAGCATATTTGTCATGATGATATATTTTAACATAATGAAAGACAAAGCTTAGAGAGTAAAAATAGAGCTTCAACAGCAGTGCGAAAGCAGGCAAAGGGTCACATGTAACCGGTGAAATATGGCCTCCTGTCAATTTACCTCAGTTAGTGTTCTATTCTAACTGTTCATGTAAATAAAATGTTTAAACAGTAGCAAATTATTGACCATTTTGCCCATTCGCTTTACTACACATCATGGGTTATAATACTTTATGTGAGGGTACATGTACATTTATTTATCATTTGATTTCACTGGCAGGCTGACCCAGGAGCATCTCACCAATGCAGTCACTGTGAGTTCAAGTCCAGCTCATGCTGGCTTCCTCTCAGGCCGTACGTGGGAAGGTCTTCCAGCAACCTGGTCATGGGTTTTCCCCGGGCTCTGCCCGGTTTCCTCCCATGAAAATGCTGGCCACCATCGAATAAGTGAAACATTCTTGAATACAGGCGTAAAACGGTAACCAAATAAATAAATAAATTTGATTGGCAGGTGTTTTATGCCATGTTCAAGAATTATCCATAATGAGGTCATGCATGTGGGTGTATAAACTAAATTCCTAATTACGCCTTTCTTTATTAGTGGGATGTCGAATCTTTTCCATCATTTCAAAAACAACTATTGACCCAATGATGCTTAGCTATTTCTGCATAATGACAGATGTTTCGTAAGTTTTCAGAGGAGGCAACGAATTTGAAGACAGTGCTGACCATTGTGTCAAGATTTGGTTTTGCAACAGAATAAGCTCATCTTCATTTTTTTTTCTAAAAAATGGCTTAGTTTGTTGTAGCAATAACGATGGTTTAAATACAGAATGATCTAACAGTAAACCAAAACCACCAAAAGATAATGTAATAAAATATTACAAGCTGAAGTATCTTTTCATTATGAGTTTATCAGTTTGCGTTCCTTTTTTTTTCATCCTTTTTGATAGACAAACTTCATTTTTGGTTTCCAAGACGACCCAGTACCACTAAATGGATGTCTATCGTTTGTGGTAATCTGTATGCCTTAAGCACAAGTAATTCTCCCTAGATTACTATAACTACAAGTTGTATTCAAATGAGACATATATGAGATGAATCAATCATTGACCAAAACACAAAGATGATATGGTGCTCTTTCCTCCCATGTACTACTTTATGTAATCATAATAATAAATGGCTACCACATTAAACCTTAACATGTTACCAGAGGTCATGTTGGATCATCTCCCAGGGATGTGGTTTGTGCTCTCTATGTTTGTGTAGGGGGATTCCAGTCAGCAGGGGAGGGGTGATACAGCTCTAAGTTTAACTCAGGACCAACACCATTTGTATGTCTGAATGAATTCATTTATACTTGTATGTATCACCCCGGGGCACAAGACTATGTGAATATCACAACTTCTTACAGTCCCTTCTACCTGCCATCCCCGTCCCCACAAACAAGACATTTCCCCCACCTTCATCTGCAAACAAATACCAGACAGCTGCTCTTTTGCAGCCTGAGGGGTGAAAAGTCAATCTTGCATCAGAATGTACCTTCCCGCTTGTCCTGGTTCAGCTGTCTTAACTTTCTGTTATGTTTCCTTTCTGAGGTTAATCAATGGTTTACACTCCATTACAATGATGATGCAACCCTTCTGATGAATCACTACATGTGGCTCACTGCTTAAGCCCTACACTAAAGATTATAACCTGAACAAAAACATATCTACACCCAGCCCTAAACTTACAACCATCTGTGTGCACACCTATAACGTCCTGGTATGACAAAACCACAAAATTGCATCCTTGCTGTTGAATTACATGTGAGAATGCAGGCATGTGTACGCAAACCACAGTCTAATGGTGCAACCACAATCTGCTCCTGCCATTCTGCAGTTCCTGAGTAGAGAGGCAGCTGTTAGCGCTCTCTGTTGGTCAGGACTGCTGGAGCGAGGGAATGGTTAACAGTGGATGACACATCCACCGGGCCTTGGTAGTGGTGATGTCATAGTGACACAGAGAGGAGCCCAACCGGAACGCATTACACATGGCACTAAGGACACGGATCCAGTGTTACATGTACATTTACACAGATGTCTACTACACTGATCTGCTCACTCCATCAAAAGTAATTGTTTAAGCTGATGCACTGTCATCTTTACAGTAATAAACATATAACACAAAAGAAAATTTTTCATTTTTTAGGGGACTAATCAAGGCTAAAACACTTATTCATTTGACTGATACTCCTCTGATACGTTTCACAAAGGGTACTGCGGCAACACCAACAAGTAACACTCTGTGATACATGATTCAATGGTTTAAATAAAATCAAAATATGGCATCCTGTACTGCCTTGTGTCATTTGACTGAGTTGCCCTGGTATTACTCTACGATGTAAGAGACTGGTGATTTAATGCCACTGTCATAATAACACTGGAAGAGCTCCAGTTATGGAAACTTGTCTTTATTACTGGCTGGTGTTCTGTGTACATTGGATGTACATGTATTTCACGTTTTAACAGCCCGTCATGCTGCAGCGGTCATGCTGCAGCGGTGTAGACTTAAGGAGTTAAATAAGGCACAAACATAGTGAACAGGGTGAACCAGTGCTTCATGTGGACACTGAGAACATTAACACAGCTTTTGACAGGTATACAAAACCACCTTGTAAAAACTTTTCCAATGACTACACATACACAAAACTTGTATGGTAAGTCCTCCTTTACAGCTCTGTTTGCTGCTCGATTCTATACCAGACAACCCATCCCATCTCATATCACATAAAGACTCCAAACATCTTAGCTGTTCTCTACACAAGCACACAAACACTGCCTCTACATGAACTTCTCACTACACAGCTATCCTGTTCACACAATAAACGAGCTTAGGTAGCTCCAATGATATTTCCGGGCCACACTATAGTATACAGCCACAAAGAGGCTAATAACCTATTCGATAAGCAAGTCTGCAGTATACACATAAATATTCATATTGTTTGCTATTATCCATCTGTAAACACCTTCTAGACACAAATGTACAAAGCACACTTGTACAAGGCACAGTTTTAGTAAAGGCTAATCAATAGGCTTACATGTAGATAAAATTAATCGCCAACAAAAGAGTAAAATGTGAAGAGCATCACAACAGCCCTCCCGCCAACGCTCACCAACTCAAACGAGAGGAATTTCCAAAAACTACACAAATGAATCACTTGCCAGACAAAAAAAAATTAAATAAATCTAAAAGTCATCTTTTACAACTTGTGCCTTCGTATATGTAGTTATCTCACACACTAAAGTGACCACAATAGTCAGAGGCATGAACTACACCTATCTGCCTACTATATTGTTCACCACAGTAACACAGGGGAATACTAACATACGGAAAAGTCCAAGATATGATTTACCACTCACCCTGTATATTTTCTCTATGCCCTGTGGGTATTCCTTCTTGTAGTACTTCTTCAGCCGCCTCATCTCGGGTTTTGACATGCCAATACCTATGAGGTCCTCTTCCTTGACATACTTCAGCTGGTGACTGGACGTTATCTTCAGCTCATTGCGCAGTGCATTGTGGTAGTGCTGTAGCTCCGCCTCGAGCAGGAAGTTGTACAGTTCCCGGCTGGAAGCCATGGTGAGGCTGCCGGACGACACGCGACAGGGGCGAGTTGGCGCGGCGGCAACACCGCTAGGGGGTGGCGGCTTCTTCACAGGGGCTGTAAATACAGACATACAGGTATATAGTAGATCCATAACATCAATCTACATTCATTCATAACACTGAAACTTTGTTCATTCAACTGATAATATGCAAAAGTACGCAGCAATAATCTACATGTTCATGTACAATGCAAGTGAAACATGTTTTAAAATCACGACCATTCAAACAGATACCTGTAGGTTTTATCTATTTATTTTATTTTTTTTTCCGGAACCATAGTAAATTAAGTCTCTTTAACATAAACACAGTATAATTTTACCCTAAGCACACCATGTATATTATAACTAAGATTTCACTTTAACACTTGACATACATGTACAAAATAACCACGTGTCAACTTTCATGGAAAATATATGGGAATCTGAACTGATACGCTACTGGTACCAGCAATAGGACGAGAAATCTGCACCAAAATTGGGAATCCTTTTTTGGGGGGGGGGGGGGGGGGGGTTGGACTATACATGTATAGTCCAAACAGAGCTGTTTTTCTGATTTTTTTTTTTGTTTTTTCTCAGTTTACCAGATGTCATGTTTTCAGATTCTATGACAAAACGATGTAGCCAGTCTTAGAGTAAAAAACACTAACCTGGTCACAAACACAGAACACAGGGAGTGGATTAGGGATGCAATATCTCTCTGCCTCAGGGGATCGCTACACGAGCATATGTTTGATTACACTTATCATCTCATACATAAGTACCCTAAACAGCACAGCATCATACCATAAGTAAGCCCCATCTTCTAAAATTAAGCCCTCTGGCTATAAATTAATTCACCAGACAAAGTAACACCGGTTTTATCCCTGTATTTTGCACTGGGAATATTACCAGTGTTTGTAAACTTCTCACATCACAAAATTTAAACGACTTTTCAAGCACCGTACTTAACAACACGTACATGTATTCTTAAAAATTTCACCGATTCTTTCTAGGCAAATATTTTCTTGCTTTATAAATTTATAATAGCAACAAAAAAGTAAAAGCAACATTTGCAAGCATATCTGGTTCTACAGTCGCTGCCTGCTGGTACCACAGACTTTTACACAACACTGTCTGCAATCTAACATACACTCTCATTACTTATAGATTTTTCACGTACAGTATTTGTTAATGATGCAGCAAACATTTTCATGGGTTACTCTTCACTGCAAGCTCAAATATGTAGTTCAATTTGGATTCTTTTTTTGGTATCAGGTTTGCCTCTTTTCAAGAGCATTTAAGCCCATTTTTCAAAGATTTCAATTGGATTTCCCCTCTGCCCATTTTTCAAAGATTTCAATTGGATTTCCCTCTTTCAGACCCCATACAAACCTTGTATGATAATATGTACATCCAGTAAGACGCAGAAGGCTAGCCAGAAATGTGAAACAGTGTCCAAATATCCCTTTTTGAATACATTTTGTTACTGCAAAGTGCCCAGATATCACTTTCTCTTCCTATTTCACCCGTGCACTTGGATAGGTTGACCAAGTTGGGAGATATGCAGTGTTTTATTATCAATTGCACAATAATAACACCGTTAAAGATAATCATATTAAACAAATATTTTGAACACTTCCACACCCATGACCTTATCATGTTCTTTTTATTGCAGAAAATATCTTATTTTCTAAGTAGTCTAACTTGCTGTGATTAGGCCCTTCAGAACATTCAAACTATAATATTAACTTGGAATGGGTGAAGATAGCCGAGCCTTAACACAAACTGGACATACTTTCAGAAGTAATGTCCTACAGTATGTTATAAGTATGGCTATTTCATAAGGCCCCAACTGTTACTTGATGTGAATCCCTATGGATGAAAAGCCACTTGCACATATAACTCTGAAAAAAAAAAGACTTAACAAAGGTTTTCTATGTACATCATTATAAAACACTACATCTTGTTAGGCACATGGCACAGCTTGCCAGCGGCACAGCTTCTAAAGTTTATTCAGACAGCGTTTAACGACTTTTTTGGCATCCTTTGCTCCTGTTTACAAAGAGGCATTAAAATTCATTGCCAGATACAATGTGTCTTAATAATGCTAATGGCACATGTTTGACTTCATTAAATTAAGACAAAACATCGTCATTAATTACTTTCCATTTGGTCACCTTTTTTCAGGTATTAATATTCATGACCAGACACAGTCTTTTCTTATGACACTGTGCTATTTGCTTCCAGTGAAATTCACATGTTATTTCTGAGGATACAGTGTAGATTAATATACAGTCA